>NC_043959.1:39374269-39679269 GCF_902148855.1 Sphaeramia orbicularis
AGATTTTTAATCTCAATGAGGTTTTCCTGGTTAAATAAAGGTAAATAATAAAATAAATAAATAATAATAATAATGAATATATCTGTAAATCAATGTGATATTTATGTTCGTAGCCATGTTTATGGAATGACTTCTCATGTCATCTCGTGGTAATAAATAAACAAATCATTGCATTTGTGATTTAATGGAAAAACCAACATTGCACACTTCTGTTTTTTCAACATGTAGTAAATATCTGTAAAGTTTCACGCATATATCCAATGGAAAAGCCACTTCTGTCATGTTGCGACTGGAGCCGAGTGAGAATGAACATTTCCTGAGACATTTTAATGGTTACCTCATGTAAACAGGTGTACTGGCCGTGCGGTGGAACCACATTCTCTTCTCCTTTCATCTCCACACTGATCTTTAGCCTGATGGCACCAGAGACAGCAGACTTGTCGGTCCTCTTATCTAAAACACACAATCAGACTGAATTAGTGGCAGTGAGGACTAGAGGGGGTGGATCTTCACTACTGATTCAGTTCAATTATGATTCACCTGTCGACAAGTCAGATGCACAAGTCTTAATGTATTACATCCAGAATTTTGTATAAGACTACAGAAGGTTATTTTTTCATCAGTCATTACAGGTCATCCTGTCAATCATATTTGTTTTTACTTTGAACAAAAAAAGCTTTTTAAACATCTATATTATAAACTGCTCCATTTTTTAATATTAGTAACTGCGACCACAATGCATTACAAGGTTTTGGGAGTGACACAAATGGATTCTTTGCTTAAATGTGAATTATTTAATAAAAAATATTACTATGTAAAACCTACATAAAGCTTCTAATCACTCTGCAATGTACTGAAACACATGGATTTTTTTTTTCCACTTAGGCAGCCAATTTAGTGAAAACAAAACTTGTGTCATTCCCAAAACTTTTGTCTATGAGTGTACAAAACAAAAGGACACATAAATACTCACATGGCCTAACAACTATGGTCTCAAAGGTCAGTCATGATGTCCTGATTGTTACATAGCTTTCTCAGTTTCAACTCAGAAAATTGCCTGCAACAGGACATGTTTCTTCTGAATCTACACTAAGATGTTTGAAAAAGCATAACTTCTGCTGTGTTTTCATGTTGTGTCTACACTACTCCAGCATTTTAACTCCAAAAAATAAAAGACATATATGGAAACATAATGTTTTAGTTTGGAATTTGAAATGGCACAAAAAAGTGGAGAGACAATAACTGAGACTTTTGAGTTGACTTTTGATGCAGACACCCACGCTCTCACTGCCTCATTACATCCTGTGTATCCTTCCCTAATTTGTTGGACACCTTTCTTGTTACCACTTTAATCTCTCTATGTGTTGCGAGCTTGTAATTCAGAGTCCTGGTATGTTGTCATAGAAACAAAACATATATGTGCAGGACTTTTTTCCGGTCAGTGCACAGGTGCTTCAGCCCAGCATTAACCCAGTACACAGACGGTGCCTCTCTGCAAACAGAAATACACTTTGTGGAAAAAATTGGAACGGCTGAACAGTTTTTTTTTTTTTTTTATCATCAACATGTCACTGCATTGGGATTAAAAACTGTATGACAGTAGCAGATGAGAGAAGACGTGATGATCAAATTCAGTAAAATAAAGAAAACAGAAGGCATGGGTTGGCACATGAACAGCATGGCATCGTGCATTGTAAAAGATGAATGAAATAATGTGTATGCAAGCAGCTATGCAAATGTAATATATGCGAAAACTGTTATATTAATAATACTGCTTCAGCAGCATTTAGGTTAACGCAGCTTTATGGACTAATTTGTGAATGCAAATATGAATGGAAACCGGCAGATCCACGAGCTAATGACTTCATAGTTTCAAGGGGGGTGTTAAATGGAGCTTTCATTTACACTGTGTCAAAAAAGTGAGATGCTCCTGAACAAGTGTTGGTCAAGTGACAGAAAAATGAAAAATATTAACACAAAATAACAACTGACACTAGCACAGAAAACACACAAGCTCAGATTGAAGAGGAGCTGAAGAGGCTTAAAGAGGAAAGCAGCTGGAGGGGTGGACACCCACACCAGCAAAGCCCTGTTTAAACATTCATTGAGAACATTTAAAAAGGCACAGTGCAGCAGCAGTGGGCAGGGTCACTATTACCACAAATTGCTTCCTTTTAGCTGGAGAGGCAAACAAAGACAGCATCCGCCAGTCATAATACTCCAACAGATGTAGAGGCTCCCATTATGCTGCCATTCAACCTTATGCAGCATGTTGAAACCAGAGATGTACTGCACAAAAATGAAACAGTGACCCTGCATCAACAGCATCACTGCTGAAAGTATCATTACATAGTGCATGTGCAGTGTTAATGACCTTAACTGGATTACACTTCGTCTGACTTCATGCATTCTTCTCATCCTACTGCTATAATAGCTACAACTAAGGCTATGTTCAGACAGCAGGTCTTAATGCACAATTCAGATTTTTTGGTGAAATCCAATTTTTTCGTATGCTTGTTCATATTACACATCAGTTGTGACTTCTATCAGTTTTGAGTATGAACTGAATGCAACCCAGAAGTGACCCACATGCGCAAAAGAGGTCCTGATATAATACATGACCATGCAGGCACGCACTGTGTTTACGGAAGTAACATTCCTAGGACGCAGAACTGTGATGTTTGTCGCATTTCAGTGACGTAAAGGTTGGATAAATGCGACCTGGCCAGTCAGACTGAAGTCACATTGCAAAATGTTGAATGCGTATTGGATTTAGGACCACATAAAAAAGTGGCCTGGGTCGAAAGCCTGAGTTGAAAAAAATTGGATTTGTGCTGTTCAAACTGTCTTTAACAGATCGGATACCTGTCACATATGGGCAGAAAAATCGGATTTGGGCTACATTTGGCTGCAGTTTGAACATGGCCTAAGAAGGGAGCGTGTATGTCATCAGCATATAAACTGATCACACTGTTTGTTTAGTTCGCCCACAGTGAGTATTTGAACACAGTATTAGTTAGGGTTCACTAATTCAGCTGTTTCATTTTGTATGTAGGTGAATTGCCACATATACTCTGTTAAAACATCAGTGGCTTTTTCACCCTTTCAAGGCTGATTCATAACAAAACTGAAGCATATTAATTATACATAAGATTCTTTTAATTATTCAGTATTGTGCTGTAGTCGAATCCCTTTTGATTGTTTTAATTAATTCATTTCTTTTTTAATATTAAGCATTAGCTGTTAATGCAAAGCTCTCTGTACATAAATAGTAAGTGCTGGCTGTAAAATCTGGAGAGTGACATACATTGCATGTTTTTTTTCCAACTGTGATGACTGCCCGCGTGATTCAATTAGTGAATAAGTCATGTGTAAGACAGTATGAACATACCCAGATTGTACCAAACATCCATCTCTCCGCTGAGAGTGCGAACCTCGATGATGGTCTGACCCAGGAAATCATCTGACTCTCTCTTGAAATGCTGCTTCACCCGTGATTTGATGTCATCATCCTCGTCCCACACACGCACCTTGATACGGTCCGTAGCGTTGTGACATTCGCTGCGATTTGGAAGATGATTGTGCCAAGTCAAAACAATATCAGCAACATGAGCAATAACAGCAACAGTTCAGTGACAAGAGTATTCAGTGACAGTTCATCAGGTTGAGGTGTATTCAGTGAAGCGGAATGACAGTCAAATGCACAATTCAAGCATAAATAGGAGTTCAGGACATACACACTTTCTGCCTGTTTTCTACATAACATATGGAGAGCAGCTCTTGCATGGATTAGAATGAGAAACTGCGTATTCTTGTGCACATATGGGTGTACACGAATGAGTATCTAGCAAGTATGTGGGGATGGGCTCTTTGCCTGGCAGGAAGAATTCCCTGCAAACATTACTTGACCTTTACACTGCATCGCAACATTTTTACTCTCTCCCAATGGAAACTGTGACTGCCGTACTCTTGATAACAAGCATTATTTGTGAAAGGTTTACATCCATCTTTCAGTTCTTGCATCAGTGTAGTTTAACTGTAATGACACTGCTAAATAGAACAGAGGTGGCCAAAGCACTTAGCTTCAGATGGGGTCAGACTGTTCCGCTCTGGAATTAAAAACGACAGATTACATTTTGTCCTAATGACATCTTGGGTGCGACAGCCAGAGAAACAGGGCCTGCAGTATTTTTTTTTTTTTTAACTAATCCTTTTCCGGTAGGCGATGGCTGCTGCTGCTGCTGTACTTGTCCAGGAGTTCGCTTTCTGCCAAGCACACAGTAATGTATCGCTCTATTAATCTACATCCCTGTAGTAATGGGAAGGAGTTTCATTACAGCCACCACTGGAGTCTCATTACAGGTGTGGAGTCTTAATCTGTAACTTCTATCAGGCACACACACAAAACATATCAGTAATATGCATGTTTGCATTCTGAAAAATGTTCAAAGAAGTTTTACTTATTAATAAATGGATGCAAATTTTTCCAAGCAAGCTCTCATAGACACATTTTGCTACAAAAATATATTTGTGTGAATGTTAGCTTGAAGTAAGACAGAAAACACCCAAAGAATGAATCAGGAATACTGAGTGCTTGAGCAAATTGAAAAAATGCCATTAGCTGCTCTCTCTGTGGTCTAAGTCAACATGACAAAGCCTCCCTGATCCTTTCCCCGGTGCCCCCATCTACAGATAGAGGATTAAAGATAAAAAGAGAAGAAAGAAGGATCAAAATGGGCAAAAAAATATAATAATATAAAGACTTTGCAGATGAACAGTGGGCTGTGGCTAGACATAGGTCATATTTTATGTCCATTAATCCTGCGTTTGTTTCACTTAGCGTCCAGAATGGTGGATTAGTCGATATATGGCAAATTTCAGCAATCATTTAATTTCATTTCATTTCACTTTAGCTTGTCAGACACAAACGTAATACAAAACATAGGGAGGAAAAAAAAAAACAAAACAGAAAGTGGAACAACTGTTGTGCCTGAAAGGGAGTAGGAAGAAGCCACTGCTTGTCTAGTCCTACCCCCGTTTGCAGTCCTCAGACTGTTTGTGCCTCATCACATAATATACTAAGAGGCAATAGAAATGCAACATTGTGTTTTTGTGATATTAATTTGAATTTTTCATAATTTATTGAGCAACATCAATTTGTATCATATTCTGTATCATTCTGTTGGAATAACGCCGACCCCATGTGCGCCTATTTTCCCCACAGACGTCCGTCAGCACCAAACCCACATTGGCACGGTATGACCAGATGCCATCCTCTCGTAGCCAGCGTCGCACTGTCCTGGAGCTGATAGGCCTTTGGTGATGTCCTATTGTCTCTGCAGCAGTACGAGTCACTGGGAGAAAACGGTCACGCAGGTGCATGACTTGTTGGTGCTCATCCTGTGCACGGGCAGTAACATGTGGTTGGCCGGGTCGTGGTCTGTCCGCCGTTGCACCTAAGCATGGCATGGTGACCGTCTGTGACAGCTTGCATTTTTCCTCCGGGTTTTTATAGCCTTGGCTAGTTGAGCAATATTCATCAAAAGAACTCATTAAAAATTTTCAAATAATGTCAGATCGAACCACTCCTGAAAAATCAGGGATTGGCACCGTCCACCACGTGATTTTAATGCCTGAGCTGAAAAATGTGGTTCCATTGTTTCAATAGACACCAGTGATTGCCAACAAATTATGTTTTGTGTACAAAGCAGTTGCATGCAGTTTTACTCTATATTGTACTTTGTTGCGTTTCTAATGCCCCTTAGTATATATATAACATAAGAAAGAGTCTGTGGAAACAAATAGGGACCCCACAACTATGCACACATTTACACCCATGTTGTATGCACCTCCCCTATAGACCACAAAGTAATGTGATAATCAATTATCACTGTGATCGGCTCTGCTTTCCGTTCTATCCATCTGTCCGTTTGTTTGTTTGTTTGTTGTATATTCAGTCTGTTCTGTTGTTTACTACACATGCAACCTGTGCTGCTTCTTATTCTATTCATGTGCTGCTTTTTGTCCAGGTCGTTACTGTAAATGCGAATTTGTTCTCAACTAACTAACCTGGTTAAATAAAAGTTAAATAAATAAAATCTATATACATATACACCCCTACATACATACAGTAACATACATGTATACAATAACAAATTATGTATACATCTATACACAAACCCACATCTGCACATCTATGTATGTACATACATACTCCCACACATAATACAATATAACAACCTGACAATCCAAGTAACAATCTCACCCTTCCCTTCCATGACCATGTCTTCATACATTTTTTTAGAATTTTCGAATGTTTGGACACCGCCTGAGGTCTACCCCCAACCCACTCCAAAGCTTAACCCCAAACAAACTTTCCTGGTGCTTCTAACTGCCTGAACTTTGAAATTCCCACACCCCCTCAGGTTATACCCCCCCAGTCTCTCTCTCTCTCTACAGGCCAATAGTTTTTGGATGTTGGCTGGTAGTTCATTTTATTTTCTTTATATAGAAGTTGAGCTGTATAAAAAACTTTACTAAATCATAGAGTTTTAAAAGTTTTGACTGCAGGAATAATAAATGATTCTTATCCAAATACCCAACTTTATGTAAGAAATTAAAAAAATTAAAAGTATTTTCTGACGCTATTTCTATAGGATCGCCATCTATGCATATGAGTAATTCTGAATTTTCTTTATAAGTACCAAACAACAATACCTTAGTCTTGTTTACATTTAGTGATAATTTATTCATGTCCAGCCATAATTTTATTTTGGTAATTCATTATTTACCATATCCATAAGTTTACTATAATTATCACTAGAATAGAATACGTTGGTATCATCTGCAAATAATATTAGTTTTAATGCTTTAGATACATTGAATATAGCATTTAAATATATATAAACTGAATAGTTTAGGCCCCAGTATTGAGCCTTGAGGGACCCCACAAGCAATGTCCAGACATCCAGATGTAAACTCACCCATCCTCACATACTGCTGTCTCCCCGTCAAATAGCTTTTGAGCCAGTTCAAAGCCTCTCCCCTAATACCAAACCTTTCCAGTTTATGGATTAAAGTTTAATGATTAAGTGTGTTAAAAGCTTTCTGTAAACCAATAAATATTCCAACTGCGTCAAAAGAGATGTTACTATTACTGACAAATCCTGATGCAGAAAATCTAATCCATCTTGCACTGAGATGTAGTGGAAAGAACTGCCAATTGGCAAATAATATTTTTGCTGCAGGTCTAATTTGGGATGTGGGAAAATGTCATGTTTTTTTTGTAACCTGGTTTGAATTTTCATGGCTCTGGTTCAGAGCCAAAGACAAAAAGTGTTTCTAAAAGGATCAAATCTTTTTGTTTTACAATCCCTCCCTTTTATGGGCAAAATAAACGTTCTGTTTCAGCTTGAAGACAACATACATACAGAGAAGAACAAATCGAAGATGAATGCAGTGTGATATTCAATATACCGCACATTTTTGCTGACTACGGCAAAGAGAATCTGCTGACAGCAATGTGGCAGAAGCATGGCGAGTACACACAAAAAGTCTGCAAACGTCTGGATTATCCTTCAGTACATGTTTAGTACAGATTATTCTAATTGTCAATGAGGATTATTTGGTTAGTTAAAAGTCACATTAAGAGATGTCACTCACAAGTAGAACTTTTCATCCCAGACAGGGTTGAGGTTGCCGAAGATTGTCTTCGTCCTGCGCTTGGTCTTGCCAACCTGAACGGTGACATAAGGGTCGCTGGAGCCAGTTTTATCTTTTGCCTGCAACCCCTGTGCACTCATGACTACAAAGAGTTGGAACAGAGCGGAAAAAGAGAAGATTCATGTCAATAAAAAAAAAACAAGCATCTGGCAGTACATATCTTTCAACAACATGTTTTTTAGATAGAAGGTTAGTTCTCGGCAAGCAAATATAAATGCTGATTCATAAGTCACTTAATTCTCATATATAATTTTGGCAGCAATTTCTCAATTGCAATCACGACTCATGGCTCTATATTTTATTTTAGTGCACAGTCAGTTTCCAGCTTAAGAATCAAGGCCTTGTCATTGCCTTTACAGTCTACCACGGCTTTGTGCATTTGCCAAAAGCTGAGGCATCGACGTTGCCAACAGGAAAGCAGAATTTTTGTTCACTGACAGAAGCTATTTTCACATATTAAATTGTATATATTTATCTGTTCCTATATCCAGGCTTCAGGTAGATTCCACCCCTGTATGTGCACCCACACAGCTATGATAAGATTTGGCAACACGTAAGACCTGTGATTCAGAATATTACTTCACCCCACATAGAATTAAGGTGCAGAGAGACAGTAGTATTTCACAGAGCCATAAAAGGGAAAAAGGACACTGAGGCATTAAATATGCATAAGTGACAGTCTAAATTATTCAGGGTACATATATAACCCTCAGCTCGATGCTGACAGGAACTGGTGGGATATGGAGGTTTGCAGAGCCATGGCCTGTTTGCTCCAGGAGTACTCCAAATCAAATGCCTCATGTAGAAAAAAATGAGTTTCTGAGGGTGACACATAGAGGGGTCACTGTGCTGGATCATCTAACACCATCCAAAGATATAAAGGCTCTAAAACTGCGGAGGTCAGAAAGGGAATAAATATACATTGTTTTTTTTGTTCTCTATAATCTTTCCTTTGCACAAACATATCATAAATACTTTTGTTGTCAGAAATTTTTCAATTGTAAGATAATAAATCACTGTTAAAATACTGTCATTTAGAATCTCATTAGTTTTAGTACTGTTTCGATCAATAACCTCATTAAATTTGTAGATGCAATCCAGTATGTATGATCATTTCAATGTGCATATTCACCTAAAATATCTCATGGTCACTGTTAAATAACTGCAAAGTCAATGCCAGCTGTTTTTATCTAGTGACGATAAATAAATAAATCAATGAATATAAAACGGGATGTTCGATATGACCCATAGATCCACTGAGGCAACCCTGGGTGTTTCTCATATCGCTCTCCCTCACTCCATTTTCCCCTCATCTCTTCTGTGTTTTTTTTTTTTTTTCTCCAGTCCAGTCCTCTCCCTCCTCATCTCCCTCTCAGTTTCTATTTCTCTCTCATCTATTGATTGATGCTGTCAGAAATGCAAAGTGGGCAATAACTGAGCTGGGCCTGGCACAGTTACCACAGATGGATTGGAGTCCAAAGTAGGGCTGGGGTTACAGAGCTACCCTCCTGACCTTGTTACTGTACAATCACCACTGTAACTAAGTTTCAAAATCCAATATGTAAAAAAATAACAAGGCCTCTGTGTATTAAGTATAAAATAGTAAAAGGACAGACAGTGATTTCTAAGCATGGAGATCATCTAGCACAAAAAAAATCTAAAGAAAATATGGATTTTAATGTGTTTATATTGATTATTGGAATCAATATTCACATTTTACAAGTGTCTAGTGACCTACTCAGGCTCTGATGCAGTCACATATCACTGCCTGCCATCACCAGGCAGTGGCCTTGAGTAATCTATTACCCACAGCCTTATCTGATTGATTACATACCACATTGAAATGAGGTATCATTTATTTATTTATTTATTTTATTAATGTATCTTATATTCATAATCACTCTCTTTATTCCCCTTGTCCAATATGAAAACTCAAAATAAATATTGCAGAAATATTGTACTTCCTGTCTTCATTTCATTTCAGTGTCAGTAGTTACAGTTTTTAGTGTCACTGGGCCAAAATCCATAATTAACTGTCATCGTATTGTAACTCAAATGGTTTGGGAGGAAACAACACTTCTGCATGTGTTCTCTGCCTGTGTTTTCAGGCAGTGTACCTATAATTTTGTCCTATCACAGGTGTTTTCTGGTTAAATATATGACTGACAGCTGTAATTATCGATCACTGGTCATATGTTACAACCTGAACACTCAGCGTCTCAACACTGAAACATAGAAAAGTGGCTTTGCTTTTCTGGAACAGCATCAGGTCATCTGACTCTATACTTTTAATGTGGACTTACAGCTACAGCTACAGAAAGAAGTTGTCCACTTCAACATTCTGGTGTTTTTATTCTCTCTGATATTGGCTCCTGGAGCTTGAATAGCATTTAAACTAAGGCTAAAATTGACAACAAGGCTCTATTTTTTACTAAAAATGTAAATAATCAATATCTACCCAAAAAAAATGTTAAAGAAAAAAATAGCTTCTCTATTGACAACAACAATTCCCCACAAGTATTAAGAAAATCAAAAAATGGACAGATGATTTGGTAGACGGTTCTTGTTCAGTGCTATACTATTTATTCGGGAGAAACAGAGTAAAACTGATTCAAAAAAATATTCGCACTGAGGTAAATAAAACACAAACAATCTGATCTAAACTGTATCTTAACCCAGGAAGTCACCAAAGATGTAACAGTCGCACATAAGAGTAAATATGCGTATTAAGACGCATCTAAAACTCTTTTTTTTTTTTTCTTCAGAACATGCTCTGAAGTGCTGTACTGTCAAACTGCACTCAGAAGTATGACATTTTGATCGGCATCTCTAAGGGAGCTGGAGGTGTAGCTCTGGGGGGCTCATTTCTAAAGTACATGGTGCAAAGTTCTGTCAGCACCTCTTTGAAACTGCTCAACAGGCTATTGAGCTCAAGAAGCCATAGATTTCTGTCAGCTGCAGCATCCACTCTTCCAATATAATGACAAGACATCATTGCTTCTTTAGCGGTAGTTTTTATTTACTTTAGGCAGCATTACAGTGTCATGTTAACCCTATAACACCAAACCTATCATATTTGAAACATGACTTTTGAAGCCCTCTGCATGATCAGTGTGATATTTTTTTTCTTGAAAAACCTGATGTATACAATTAGATACATGGATAATCCACCAGGGGGGAGGAATTCGTTCACCAGAGGCCTTTCCAGTGACGCTACAAGATTGTTATTAAAGAGGAAGGAGGCAGAACTTTGAAAAGGAATTACCAATTTATTAGACATGTTTGTGTTATATTATGTTTTTGTTCATTCAAAAATAATATTTGAGCATTGAACCCTGATGTATCAAATATGATACAAAATTGAAACTCATAGATGGAAATTGATATTTTAAAAAAATGGGTTGTTCAGAAGGACCAGTAAAGGCTCCAGTTTCAAAGTACTGGAATTTTCTGTCCAATGATTTAATGGTTCAGGCTTTACAACGTTAACTTTTCACCTTGTTATGACCAGTATCACATGTGACTGACTGGTTTCAAAAATGTGTAATTACATAGGGAAATGAGGCCAGTCAATAGAGGTCCATTAATCACTGTCCACAGCTGCGATGTAGGAGAAACCTTCACGACATTATCAACAAATGTCTCTCCTCCAAACTGACTAATCAATTTCTATTTCTTTTTGTCATTCAAGGCACACTGCTGCTTTTGTATTTCGGAATCAAGGGTCACTGACCAAGATCCTGGGGTTAATAACAAGTAAATACTAATTAGAATTTCGGTCTTTGTCATTTGAGATTAGCCAGAGTGGTAATGCCAGATTTGCTGATGTGACATTTGAGGTCAGAGGTCAAGCATCATGGTCTATAGGTCAAGGGTTGTATAGAGTACCATCTGGACATTACTTGTGACAAAGCATTCAGGAATATTCAGTAGACTGTTAATGTTTTAAATAAAAACTGAATAAATCATTGATATTTAATATTTTAGTGGATAATTTCAATAATTTCTAACTTTCTAGTATGATCACAGGGACAAGGCTGACCTGTGATGCTGATTTTGGCAGACCACTTGGACGTCCCATCCAGCACAGCCTGTTTGGCTGTCTTTAGATGGCTTGTGAAGTCCTCTTTGGAGATGTGGAACATCTCCTGGATAACTTCAAAGACCTCAGGGCGGTTCTTCTCCCTTATCTTCATGCGTTCTTTCATAGCCATGATGATGTTCTGGGTCTTGTCTTCAGCCCCATGTTTTGAACTTTTCTCCACTGCCCCTGAAACAACAGGACAGAGTTTAGGTTTGTTACATAATGGATTCATCCCAACCACCATTTATATGCTACATTAAGATATATTTGTAATACAGTATGAAACTATCCAGAATCTCTTTGGATCAAGAATCTTACAACAAAAGCATGTGCGGAGGATAAAAATGCACATATTACACAGTTGCTCTTAAAGTTGGAATAATTTTGTTTTCAGACACATTCCTCTGTTTATTCCTATTTATACACATCAGTAATCACCTTTAACTTGATGATTACCTACTGAATTCCTTGATACACTTTATTTACCAAGAATTAATCACATTATCACAATCACCTCATGAGAAGAAGTGAAAATATTTAATTACAGTTGTATGGAAAGCAATGTATTAATGTGAATGATGTGTGTTTAAGTGGAGGCAAGAGAGGCGCATATATATGGTGTTATATATGGTTTCTTTTTAATCTTTCCTCTTTAACCTTTTATTAAACTGTATGTGACTGGTGTGTGTGTGTGTGTGTGAGAAACATTTTATATAACTAAAGGTTGGTTCTTTTCTAAATCCACTATATCTAATCTTCACAGTACCATCATGTATCTGCAGTTCATTCATGAGTGCAGGATAAATGTGAAAGATAAAACATTCTTATGGTGGCATAAAACAGTTGGATTCCAACAGATAGGGTGTAGCTAATCCATTTACAAGTATGTGAGAATTGCCGCAAGGATCATGAATCCTGCATGTAACATTGTTCCTCTAACAACAGAGGCGTGCCTGATTGGAAAAGCTGATGGGAAATTGTTCCAAGCGACAGCGAGGAAGTGATCAGAATAAAAGAACCGTCGGACTTGTAGTAATGAGTGGAACAGGATATGTAGTAATATGGATCACATAAATCCCCATAATGTATCATATATACAAATCATGCACTATAAAATAACCAGGAGAAACATGCAACCCCTGCTCATCTATAGTAAAAGGCAACATTAGCCCTGAGTGGGTTGATGTATATGGGTGCTTCTATGAAACTGGTACTTAAAAGCAGGACAGAGGGGCTAAGATTTCAAACAAGATATAGACAAATCTTATGAAGCAAGTTTGAGAGCACTTTGGGTCTATTTCAAAAAATATTTAATGAGAAAAAGAAATTATTTTTTCAGATAAAACACATTTTTATTAGACGTGCGCGTACAAAAATGTGCATGTAACACAGTAAAAAAGACACGAAATTACGCACTACTGTTTTTTTCAGATATATTTTAGTCTCCCACAGGTACATTTTGGGAATTGTAGTAAATATGCAAGGCACAGTGTTTCACAAAATGACTGCTGTTGCAAAGTCACTTGTGATTTATATGTGTTTGAATGGGCAGGTTCCGCATATACAGTGGGTCATGCCCAAAACCTGGAATGAGACTGCTGATTCATGAAAAACCCACATGTCTGGATTAGAAAAACCACTAGGATCATCAACTTTAACTCAGTGTCTTTATTTATAGTGGTATATAAGACTATTTCAAGTTATGTTTTCAAGATAAAATGCACTGACACATAGGTAGCTTTTCATGTCCCAATTTTGGTCTTATTTTTGGCCCCAATATTTTATTAAAAACTCATTAATTTTGGGATGGCTCAGAGCAAGAGTATATATATATTTTTTGCATTTATCTGAGGTCATCATTATGTTCAGTACTTCTAAATTTGTCTTTTATTATTGGGTCTAAAAAGTTGGCAAAGTGTCAGATACCAAAATAAACCCAGTTTCATGAAAAGACCCATATATTCATCTGTGAACTTACTTTGTAAACAATCTGCATTGAGTAAGTCCTGGCACTTCTCGTGGCACTTAACACCACATTCTGAACAGCGCATGCCCTGGCGGGCAATGCCCCACAGCAGACCCTCGCATTCATGACAATAGGTGGGTGCAGTCGCTGTCCACACCTCAAAGTTATGGGGTGTTGTGGATGAAATAGGGTAGATCAGTGCTTGAAGAGTCTTCTTGAAGACATGTAGTTTCTAGAATAAAAAAAAGAGGAAGAAATAAAGTGATTTTAAAAATTAAGACAGAATTATAAAAGAAACAGCTTTTAAACCATGAAAATACAATCTAATAAAAACTTCACAAAAGAATAATATAGAATAAGTTTGTAGTTGAATAGTAGCCTTGGATTAAAATGGATTACATATGCGCCATAACCATATTTTAGTTAAAGTTACTTGAATAAAAACTTATTTTAAATCAATTTACAGACATAAGTCAATGAAATTTGTTTAACACCTCCATTTTCCTATTACCACTAACATACATTTCAGCTAGCATTCATCAGTACTGCAGCCTTTTCTGAGGTTCTGTCTTTGAACTGGGCTCTAACAGATTACATTATTCCAGTAGATAACTTGCAGCAGGCTCTGTTGATCTTTTTCTGATAACCTTATCATCAATGGAGAGGTCAGCTGAATGGGAGTAAATCAGCCCTATCTAATTAAGCCTAGATTAGCAGCATCCTTTGCCCACAAGCTTTATTCTCATTGAGTGGTTTACTTATTACAGCTTCTTCAGACCAAATACTACAGTCTGCTAGAGGCCTGTCTAGACTGACTGCTCTGTAACAGAAGCCACTTCAAACTGAATGCAATTTACTGCAGCATTCCTGCCATCCACAAGGAGCGGAAAAGGGGCCAGGAGTTGCCAATTCTTGAAGGCAGAATCAATGGACGCTGTAAATAAAGTTTTTAAAAGTGAGCATTATCCAGATTGAGAGAGAGAGAGAGAGAGAGAGAAAGTGACAGAGAAAGAGAAGGAGATGTATGGTGCTTAAATAAATCTTCAAGAGGGGTTGTGTGCTCTTTCTGTCTATTGAGTTCTATTCCTCCTCCTCCTCCTCTCCGCCCTCTGCTGTCAGCTCCCTGTGTGTTGACAGTGTGTTTTAACACCTGAACAGGGGCCCTGCACTGTATCACAAAGACTGTTGCACCGTCCACTCTGACACACACACACACACACACACACACACACACACACACACACACACACACACGGTTGCACAGATGATTAAATGACAACAGATGACAGGACAACAAGGCAATCTAACATTGCACGACTTGGCATCGCTGATGCTGTGAGCTGCACTGGCAAGGCTACTGAACCCTGGAAGACTTTTAATGAAACAGAGGAAGACAGGGGGGATTTTCCTTTTAATCTGAGAATGATGAGAGGAAGCAGATGTGTCAGATCTGTCTTTATCCACAACTTGCACATGAGCTCCACCAGGGCCACACCCGCAACCCTCACTAAATGTAATACTGAACCCGTTAATACTGATAAAGCCTGCAGGAGATGAAGGGGGGATTTCTGAGTTTTGGAAATCTTAGTGACCGCATATTTTATTACCACTGTGGATTTTGTTCTTTCTTTCTTTTTAAAATTAGTAACACTGTCCCATAAGAACTTAAAACACCGTACTTGCAGACATGTAACCACAGCTAATGTCCACTTGAATCCAGATTATAGTTCACTCCTGGAGTTTCCAATGGTTACTTCCATTTCAAGAGTATTATCCTAGTCTTACAGAAATCACAACCTCCAAAATGAATGATTTCCATATAGATGGGGTGTCTCCAACCTATTTTACCATTGTAACCTTCCCTCCTTTCCATCTGAATGACTTAGCAAACATAGTAATGCATTGGCTAACACCTGTTTACCTATTACTTTACTAATGTTTCGACATACTGCCCACCAGAATATCTGAATTATGTTACATTCACACCAGCAATGAAGCCTAGTGCATATTCTAACCCTATAACGCCAAATGTATCGTATTTGATACATGAGATTTGAAGCCCTCTACATGATCAGTGTGATTTTTTTCCCCTGAAAAACCTGATGTATACAATTAGATACATGCAATACACAGATAATCCACCAGGGGGGAGGAATTCGTTCACCAGAGGCCTTTCCAGCAACAGATTGCAAATCTGCAAATGGACGTCCATCAGTCCTGGTGCATCTATAGCCTGTCCGTCCATGGGAGTGGATATCTCCTTCACTGTGGTTCTCCCTGAGGTTTCTCCCTTTTCCCACTGGGTTTTGAGTTTTTCCTTGCCGAGAAGGAGGGTCTAAGGACAGGGGATGCCCTGGACACTACTCATTTTCTTGCTGTTTATTTGACTGTTGTTTACTCCAACTGACTCTGTAAAGCCCTTTGAGATAACCTTGTTGTGATATTGGGCTATATAAATAAAGTTGAAATTGAAATTGTCTTTGTCATTAATGAGGAAGGAGGCAGAACTTTGCCAATTTTGAAAAGGAATTATCAAATTGCTGTTGTTGACATGTTTGTGTTGTCATTTGTTGTTGTTTGTTCAAAAATAATAATATTTGAGCATTGAGAGCTGATGTATCAAATATGATACAAAATTGAAACTCATACATTGAAATTGATATTTGAAAAAAAAAATAAATTGGGGGGTTGTTCAGAAGGACCAATAAAGGCTCCAGTTTCAAAGAACTGGAATTTTCTGTCAATGATTTAATGGTTCAGGCTTTAAAGGGTTAATTACAATTAGCGATGTTCCTTTTTTATAATTACGATTGCCATGGATTTTTTTTTTACTGGTAAAACAAACTGCAGCCTGAATAGCAGCAGGCTTTGCGGGCTTTGTCATTTTACATTTCCTCCCTTGTCTCTGTTGTCTTGCTCTCAGTCTGACACCGCATGTTACACTGTGCAACAGATGGGGAAAGAGGGCTGTATGTGTGAGGTTCATGTGTTATACTGTGAGGTAACCCTGGTGACATTGTGTGAGACGCTGCTGAAACTGATTGACAGCTGCAGCCTCTGCCTGAGAGCAACATGACACAGAATAATCTAATCTTTCCTTCTTCCTTTCATTCCTCTTTTCACCACCTATTGTTCTTGCCAACCACTTCATTCACACTGCCTTTCTCTACATCCCGCTTCAACCCTCTACAGGGTGGGGAAGCGAAATTTACAATGCACATTTAGTTGTTTTTTCTCAGCAGGCACTACGTCAGTTGTTTTGAAACCAAACATATATTGATGTCATAATCATACCTAACACTATTATCCATACCTTTTCACAAACTTTTGCCCATATGAGTAATCAGGAAAGCAAACGTCAAAGAGTGTGTGATTTGCTGAATGCATTCGTCACACCAAAGGAGATTTCAAAAATAGTTGGTGTGTCCATAAAGACTGTTTATAATGTAAAGAAGAGAATGACTATGAGCAAAACTATTAAGAGAAAGTCTGGAAGATACTATTAAAGAAGAATGGGAGAAGTTGTCACCCGAATATTTGAGGAACAAGTTTCAGGAAGCGTGTGAAGGCAGTTATTGAGAAAGAAGGAGGACACATAGAATAAAAACATTTTCTATTATGTCAATTTTCTTGTGGCAAATAAATTCTCATGACTTTCAATAAACTAATTGGTCATACACTGTCTTTCAATCCCTGCCTCAAAATATTCTACATTTTGCTTCCCCACCCTGTACACCGCTAATCATTTGCAGAATTGTTAACTACTCCAACGTTCCCTACCAAGGAATCTGAAACCGTATGACCCCATAAAATACTCACAAATACAAGCAATTCGAAGTCAAACCAATCGCTGACAAACATTTTAAAGTCAACGTGGGATATGCAGCTTGTAAAACTTTACTAATGGGATCTGATCTGACTTAAAGCAAAGCATCACATCTGATCTCCGGCTTCTACTTGACCCGTGTCACTTTGCGGTTCCCTTCCTGCTTTGTGAAAGCAGGCTTCTGTCTTTGTCTCAGCAGGTAAGGCATGGACCCACTTAAAGTTGACAGTCACTGTTGAAAACCTCTGGTGTTCAGATCATATACAGCTCAGAACATTAAGCAGACACATGGGTCGTTAGCCAGCCCACACATAATGTTCCTTTCTGCTCTAAAAAGCAGATACATGGGAATGACGCAGAAACAAAGCAGCATTGAAACACTTCTATACGTCAGCTATGACTATGAAAGCTATTTGAATAAAATTGGAAAATAATAAATGGTAATGACTTTCAAATGTACTGGGCTAATGAAGCAGATGGAACGAACGTATTAAACGACACAAAGACGTAAAGAAGGAATGAACACAAAACATGTTCAAACATTTATCCATGGACTAAAAGGGAGGATTGTTAAACATGGCTGCTGGTTGAATGACATCAGGGCCATGAGGTCAGGATGCCCAGTTGTTCCTGCTCAGATTTTTTCATTTTGTTCCCTTCCCTTCTCCTTTTTCCATCTCTAAGTTCTCTGGACTCTTGGGCAGCATATGGTCATTTACAGAGCACTCTCACAGTCCTCACAAGAAAGCACTCTCCTGGACTTAATGCAGCAGATAAAACTCCGACATCTGCTCGTCCTACTTACCAAGACCACACATTGGGGCGGCTTTGCTGGGAAGTCAGCTACCCTCAACCACCAATTACATCTCTTCCTTATTGTTCCTAATCAGAATACTGGATATATCCATCGCAAAAGTTCAAGTCCTTACTTAGCACTGCTGCACAATCCCCAAAGTTGCCTAAGAACCAGTTCCCTCCATACACCAATTAACACACTGCATCCATCACATCGTTTCACCCTCATCTGGGACATTAGTTGTTCATCCCTAAAGCCCCTTTAATCAAACCATTGGCGCTTAGTAAGCAATCAGTACCCTGTCACTGTAGGGCAACTGGACACGTGGACCACGACACAAGTATGAAACAGATGCATTAAGCTCTTAAGAACAGAAACAAGAGTCAGATGTGTGTAAACAACTTTTAAATATTTGTACATTATGTTAAGGGCACATTTAAATTCAGTATCCACAGCCCATCTTACAGTATAAGCTTATGCATCATCAAGTTCCACATCACATATAAAATTGTCTTCTTGGTTGTCTTGCTGAGAAATTGCTTTCTCCTGCTGTTTGTCTCCTATAACCCCGTCTTTCCTCTGGGAGGGAAGAATTGCAATCAATTAATGCAGAGAGCGCTTTGGAGGTCAACACAAAAGTGTCTCCCACCATCGACTGAGACAATATGCCCTTTTCTCCTGCACTGGCTTTTTTTTTTTGATGCACAGCTGCTTATTATAAATCGCAGAGCATTGTCTAATGAAATGATGGGGCCATCTCTTAATGTGTGGACTCAGCCAAACAATCCAACTGAAGGAGCACAGCATAAAGAGTGAGTGGTTGGCCACTGGGACCATTTTAATAAACTACAGTGTGTATTAAGACAGACAGACAGGCAGACAAACAGATGATGGCATGCTGCATGTACATCTAAAGAAATAGGGCCAGTAACTAATACAATCCATCTAATTTTCATTTTTGGAACCCTGTGTTCCTGGCAATGTGATCCCAGGCCTGGAAGTACAATGGATGCAGCAAACAGCACAGCTATAAAGGTCTGTCTGTGTTCCAGCACCTCCCTCTTCAAACACCATCCTAAAATAATGAGAACATGGGTCTTGTATACCGTGTCCCTGCAGAACCCTCTGTTACCCTGTACGACTCTTTTGTGTTCTATGCTGGCAGTGCAGAAATGAAGTGTTAGTACTCACCAGGTCTTCATTATTCAAGGTGGACCGGTTCACCAGAGCGAACGAGATGCCTGCCTTTCGAGCAGTGAGGGTCTGAAAGAAGAAGACGAGAAAGTGATAAATTTACAGCTTTCATTGTGTTACCTTTTAAGGTGACAATTCAACATCTGTCCAAGTTATTGCAGACGAAAAATAGCCATTAGGTTAACTGTGGTGCATTTACAGCAATGTCAATTAATATACAATGTCCCCGTTAAATAAATCAATACAAATAAAATCAATAAAATATTCAGTATGTTAACTGAGTTATGTCATAGCAGAGATGTCTATGTAGACTAATGCAGCCTGTGGGTAAGTGGCAATACATGTATTTTGCAGAAAAAAAAAGAAAAACATCACTGGGTGGAGGCAAATTAAAAATACATCCAGATGTTGTTTTTATTCGATACTCTCAGCACAATAACTGTCATCTTTTTGAGGTTTATTTTACTTATTTTCATTTCATGTATTTATTTTGCCTTTTTTTAATACATATATTTTATTATTAGCTATTTCTTCTCTGCCATGTTCAAGATGTTCATGGTGTTTGATGGTTTTGTGTGAATAAAAAAACAATAAATATATGTTTAAAAAAAAATGCATCCACAGATTCAACACTATAAAATTAATATACATATTAACAAACCAATACATATTATTGATAAGTTAAAGCTACCTTCTGTGTTAACTTGTGAAGTAGTGTAGACTTTAAGTGGACTTACCAAAGCCTGTCATTTCCAGGACAAGATGAAAAGAGAAATAAAGAAATACAAAAGTGAATTAGAGGAGGGGCTGTAGTCAAAAAGCAGAGAGCACAAACAGCAGAGGAATTGTGTTTAACCATATTGAGCGTATAGGTGCTCAACTGCCATGCAGGACTGCGGGTTGAGGCGCAGAGCTCTAGAGAAAAAACTATTCATCAAGAGAGATTATACAGCTGTTGCATGATTCTTTATCCGCTCATGCATTGGAAGTTACTCAATTGCAGTCATGCTTGGCATTTTTATTCAGTCCTCTGTTGGATGGAGCTTTGATCATATTTTCTGCTGTCTGCTCTGCACATTAGTTTGACACAAACCGACCAGCACAGGACACACACACTCATGTATGGGTGAAGCCAGCTGTAGTACACAACACCGACCCACACGCACACACACATACCCACACCCACACACAAACACACTGGTAACGCACACACATTACTCAGACATTCACAAACTCAAACATAAACAGTACACCCTCACACCAACACCAACATGTAATGTACACACACAGAGATACACACACATACATAAATTAGCTATTATATAGATATCCATCGAGTGTGGGTGACCAAAGATTTATAAACATTGATCCCATACTAGAGGTAGTTATGTAAGAGGAATGCAGACATGGACAGCTGACAATACTGGATCAGTCTTTACCAACACCCACTTGTCTGTACAGCCCAGCTATGGTAAAGATCCATGGAAGCCATGGAGAATGTAGGAGGGAACGTGACCTCTACATGAACTGTATGTGTTGATGTAAGTTTATCAACATGCACCAGCACTGCTGAGGTTGCTGCGGGCAATACAATATGACCCTGTGTTTGGATGTTATCTAAACAACAACGATATATTGTAGGGTTCAATGCATTGTGAATTGGTCTTTCAAGTTTTTTGTTTTTTGTCTTTTTTATTTTGTTGGGGTTTTTTTGGGTTTTTATTTTGTGCATTCTGCCATGATATGGGTAAACCCTGCTGTCCACTCCAATCAAACGCTGCTGCTGCCCTGAAGCAATCACACAGCAAATGGGGGATATTGACAAAGGAGAGGCATGAAAGGGGACCAATTAGTTTGCTGACTACTGACTTCATCCCATGTGTAAAAGGCTTGCCAGTGTCACTTTTACATGATTTAAAAGCCTCACACCGTTAAATCAGAAGTCAATGAAGTCTTCAGATATATTTTTGGGTTGAGTTGTCAACATTTCAAGTAAATAAAATTTTCTACACCTGCCGAGCAGCAAGAAGAAAAAAAGTCAAAGCATCAGCAAGGCTGAAATCTGACAACTCACTGAAAAATATTACCCATAGCTGTTATGGGTCCATGTAGGAATGGCAAATATACACGCAAAATCCAAAAAATAAAAAATAAAAGTAAATAAATAAAAAAACAACAACCCATACTTACCAAGACATTGTTGGTTATTAATTTCATGAGAGATATGGACAAATACAGCATCAACTCATGTTGTTCACTGTGATATAAACATTCATTAGTATCTATGTGTATGACATCAAGCTACAAGATTATTTGCATAAAATGCATTTTGAATTATTTTCTAAGAAACTGTAATTCTTGAACGAGTAAAATGTTTTAAGAGCATAAAACAGGTTGTTTTAAAGAAACTTGCTTTAAGAGTTGTGATAATTCAACTATCTTTCTGGCTAAAATACATGAAGATGAGAAACAAACGTAGACAAGACAGACACATACTGTGTACAACATAATGGATAAACAGTTACAAACAAACGTGACTATTATTGGCATCCTGACAGCCTGTTGTCTTTCAGAAAGACTATCCATGTGGCACAGTGCAAAAGTGGACTGCACTGCAACAGGCCTCTCTGTGGGATATGTTATGACACATTATGCTGCAATAAAAACAAATGGTGGAGCATCACTGTGATGCAGTGTCTTAAACACCCTCTCTAGGCTAATTAATCAAGCTATGGAGTTATAGCTAAGGTTACATTTAACATTCCCACAAGGCAGCGCTCCTCAATAAACAGCCAAAGTTTTAAGTAGGTGCTTTTATTACCAATCAACGCTATACTGGCTTGTTTTATCTTGAATAAAATTTTTATTTTTATTTTCCCGCACACTGCTTTGCTTACACCTGCTAATTTACAGCATCTGTTAGACCGTCATTACACATCATATATCAAACATGTCTCTTTATTATCACATGAAGTTTATTTATTTAATTACATATTTATTTCCAATGGTGAATGAGGAGAAACTGACGGTGTATTGCAACAGTGCTGTCAGATTTTACCAAGATGCCAGTCAAACTCTTCTCACTATTCTCTATGAGGAGTCCACACTCACACAGAACAGGACACCACCAGAGTAGTGTAATGTGGGGTCACTCAGGTAGAATTGACATAAATCACAAATAACCTTGTTGAGGCAGATGACTCACCAGGTCTCGGACAAGAGGCACTGTCCTCTTGCGGCGTAAATCTGGCATGCTGTCAATACCATAAAGAATACTGCCAGCCCTGAAGAAGCAGACAGATTTAAAGTGTATTAATATCATAATAATGCCATGCTGGGGGAGACATTACTACGTTGAAGGGGGGCTTTGATTTACACAGCCAGAAAACACCATGGATCATGCCTCCTACCTCCACTGGTCTCATCCCCTCCCCCCCACCACGGTGCCGACCACCTACACTGGAGCTCCTTGTAATCCCTCTTACCCTCTGCTGTTCCCACAGACTCTCCTTTTTCTTCTGTGTTATCTCATGCTTTTACGAGGTATTCCACCAACAACTCCTATTAATGATACATACTTCATACGCAAAATCAAATAACACATACTATGAATAATAAATACTGCTATAATTTTATAGTATTGTCCTGCTGTAGCAATAATTTTCCTACTGCTAGATTTAACTTATTTTCTTTTCAGCAAATCATAAAAAGCCTTTTTTTTTTTAATCAAAGCTTTGCTATACGTGGTTGGACCCACAAAATGATACAATATAGGAAGTAATCAGTATGCAAGAATGTAAGAAATATTACTGCAACATAATAAAAGATGAAGTTAAAAATAGTAAGACATGCCAAGATTTTAATTTCTACCAAAATTTCTTGCTGCAACTTCCTGTTGCAGGATGATATTCGGTCATTGTTGGATCGTTATATTGTAATGCTGCAAACAGAACAAGTTAGGTTATTAAATACTGCACCATAAAGTTAGAACTGCTGGTGAGAACAGTACGTACATTTAACAAGGGTCCCCACTCAATACACTTTACAGTACTCCATCTAGTACCAAATAATGTCATATAATTTGCAACCTACACAAGTGTTACAACTGTGGTTTCAGCTATACTATTTAATGGCTATAAATGAAAAAAAAAAAAATCATACAGCATGGGCATGTAGCATATCGTCCAACACTGAATTAACCTATACTTGTGTAGCAGAACTGGAGACATTAAAGTGAGTTTTTCTCTGCTTCTATCTCTGACATAATAAAGTTCCCTTGCTGTCTTCATCCTCTGACTCCCTTGTGCAAACTACACTGCTTCCCCACTAGTCTTGCTTCTTTCCCATGAGGCTCTCAGTGGCATCACCTCAACTGTCACTCAAACCCTCTCTAATGACCTCAACATGACATCGATGCCCCAATGCCTCCACACAGATAAAGCTCCTCAAGCTTTGCTGTCAACCCTCTCAGCGACATCAGTGGTGTGACCCCAAAGATACACAACGTGACAAGCTGTGCAGGCCCTTGCCTTACCCTTGTGCCCCTTGCTCTTGCTGCTTTTAAAACAATGTATGCTGTGGACGACTGCATAATTATGCCATGAGCCGGGATAACGGAGGCTAAATGTGATTGTTTTCTATTTTTTCCCTTGTGACATGAAATGACAGCAATTAGCTGCATCTTTCCCTCACAGTGATATTTGCAATGAAATATTCATACAGAAATCTAAAAGAAAATCAATCAGACATGAAATTCATAGAGATTAAGTTCCACTGCAGATGTTGTGAAGCCATCAGGCATCTTGAATATCAATATTCTCTGTGTGGGTGTCACAAAACGGAGAGCATAATACAGTAATAGTGGCTGCATGCCAAAGAATCAGCGTGCCTTTAACATTTGTGCTACCTTTTCCTCAGTGTGGGGGTACAAAAAAAAAAAAAAAGCATAGCAGCAGATTAGTATGAATGTGAACTGATCTGATCAGGAAGTGAGCCACAACTTACCCTCCAGACTGCAAGCCGAGCAGTTTGGGATCCAGAATACTGCGAGGCTTCAGAGAGAAGAAACACACAATGAAAGACAGGAAGTACAAGCAAACGGCACACAACTAGACACAAAGCACAACCGCAGCAAAATTAAAACAAAAGGGATGTAGAGTACACCACAGTACAGTCGGGAATATACAGTAAATTTGGAGTCAGCTCAGAATAAGATGAATGATAGGAGAGGAAAAGTAAAGCACTGAGAGAAGGAAGGGCAGCACCGTGGGCACAAACCAAATTATTACACATCAGTGTAATTTGTGGGCTCAACTCTACGAGTTTTGCCGCTCTTGGTGCTTCAGGCCAAATTTGTCTATTGTATAACCCTCCTCCTCACTGACCAAAAAGTCTGATCTGAAACACAAATTATATTCTGATAAAAATTAATAAATAATAAGATAAACAGCAACATGGTGTCAACAAGATAACTCACAGGCACATGCAGTATTCACTACTGCCTCAACTGAGATTTCATTCCTGCAGACCACACTTCAAATTGAAAAGAAACACTCACAGATAGACCAAGGTTCATGTATTATTTCATATCTACCTCAAGGGAAACAAAACACACCATCAAACCATTAACAAGACAGACGCAGCCAACAAATATACAAACACATGCACATGCAAGGAAATCACAAGATCCATGACAAACAATAACTTGAAACCTGTGTATCCAAAGCACTGCTGTCTGAAAGGAGAAGATGACAAGAACATGGACAGTTAGACAAGAGCAGCCCAGTGAAAAACACACACACACACACTTACTTGGGAAGCTGATCTACTATTTAGGCCTACTGCCTGATGACACAATTTTGTTTTACTAAACAACTTATGCAGAAATGGAGACACAGTCAACATGCACCTGAGGGGGAACAGAAGACCACCTAACACAGTAAAACCAATACAAATCCCTGTTATGTAAGAAAAAACAGCTAAAGGCTGAACTTTAAAGATAACCTCTGCTCACTGTACATGTATTATATTTGAAATCAATAAGGCACATATTAAAAGGTGTTGTCTTTCATCAATAACATTACCTGGCTTAACACTCAAAGCTATGGAGACACGGGACATTAAGTAAGCATAAGCGGCTGGTATCATATTGCCATTTTAGAGACTGTAAGAGGGCGAGCCCTCTAAATAAGCAAGGCTGCAGAGGTGTGATTACTGTGCTATTGATCCATGGGTGATGAATGGCAGCATAATCATGATCTAATTTGCTACAAACAGAAAACAGCTGTTCACCAGAGAAAGATCAAATTGCTGCTGTGATTAAAATGACACAACACACTGCTTGTTGTTGACATGCAGTTAGCGCATCACTTAAAATGCACTGTATGACATACTGCTGTGTTTTAGACGGCCTCTATCCTTAATTTTGCTTGTTTCCATTCAGATCTGGTTTGTTTACTCAGGAGCTTGCACCTTGTCTACATCATTGCACAAAAACATTAATTAATTACAAAAACTCTTAACCTGTCAATGGATTGCAGACATATCATCTAGAGGATGCTTTTACCTACAGTGCTTTTATGGTGCCATTAGTGTTCATTCCCTTGTTATTTCCAGAAACACATCGCTTCTCTTAATAATCTCACAGGAGCATGAATTCAAAATATTAAAACTGAATGCTTGTCAACATAAGAACAATTAAGCAGGATAAATTGGCATATTTTGGGGGGAAAAAATTCTAGTGCAGCTGTGACAATTTTGTCACTGTGTGAGGTGTCATTAGAAAGTACACACAGACAGACAGACACACAGCACTTAAAGAGGAGTTAAGCTGCAAGTAGGTACCATGGACAGCGATCAGCTAAGCTACTTTCAGCACCACCGCGTGAGATAGAGTTGTCTCCTCTACCAGCAAGTCTGCAGCCGCGCTAGATAAAGACAGACTACAAAGATAGGCTATAGGCTGCTGATATAAACCTCATTTCACAGTTGCCTTAAACCTGTGGAACAAAAATATAATTGAGTGTGTATTGTGAGGAAAGTGTTGAGGTAGCAACAGCAGCAGTAAATCCTGGATTTCAGTAAGGACACACATGGTCGCACCGAACATAGATCAGAGCTCAGCAGAGCAGAAAAGCCTGCACAAGGCTCTAAGTATACCCAGGACTGACCTCAGCTCTAACATACATAGGAATATGCATTTAGAAGATGACAACTTCAGACAAACACTTGAACAATAGAGACTTGCTAGTGTTATTGTACATGCACTTTTACATGAACAGATAAAATCACTGCCAGATGAAGTACACAAACCTCTTCAACCCATATTTTAAAATGGCCTAATAAAGACTCTACCAACGTGAAATGATGCTGGCCACTTGAAAGTGAAAAATTAGTTCACTCAATGCTGTTTTCTTCAGCTTTCAATACAATAAGTAGTGCATTGTGACTACTGTGAAGTGTTTTTAAGAGAGTGAGTCTGGAACAGAGAGCAAAACAAGATCATTAAGAAGACCCAGGCATGTGACAGCAACTTAACTTCTATCCTGTATTTTAAGTTCAATCTTCAAACCCTCCGACAACTCTGCACTTTATTCTGAGTTAAATAACGTTAAATAATAGAAAACATGGCATCTTGACTCAAAGGAAGCCAGTGGTGCACACATCATTCCTGAGCATTTTCTGCCATGCAGTCTCACACCCTCTGGCTTTAAAACATGAAGAAAAGAGTAATTTCTGGCAAAAATAAATAAATAAACTTCTTGTTGTTACCTCAAGATATGTTAATCATATAGTAGAGACTAAACAACCCCAGGCACTACACCAAACTAACAATTCTCGGTCACGACACTGAAAGCACAGATAAATCACAAGTCCCCGTACCAGACACATGGTAAAATGGGAAGCCAACTTCCTGAAATGCATTTACTGCTAATCTGCCTGTTGTAATTAATTTAACCAGTTTAATGCACTGTTCTGAAATGCTCATTGACTACTTTACAAGAGACAAGGACACTATGTTGGGCCCAAACACTCTACTGTGCTGACATACATGCATGATTAGGGGACAGAGTGAAATTCACTAGTTGATGGAAGAGTGACACCCTCTACAGGAAATACAATGAAGGCCATCTTTAACAGGGCAAATCTTGAATGGAGAACTCTGCTAACACCATTTAATAACTTAAAATAAATATTAACCTTCAATAAATGTGGAAGAATAATTGCAGTGTTTTAATTCTAAAGTCATTGCAAATTATTTAATCATATTTTTATTCTTTTATAACAGTAATAAAAGACATTCCCACAGCACAATTCTGTTCATCTTCCCCCTCAGTTGGGAGCAGTGCTGGTTAATTGTTGGGGGGACAGGGAAGGGGAGGCAGGGCAGCTGAGCACGAAGCTGTATCTGTTAGATCTGGTAACAGACAGGTCCTCGACAGCTGATGCAGTGTGAATAGCCTGATAAAAGTTGGGCTGCCTTGATCAAATGTAAGCCAAAAGAAGAGCAAAGTAAGTGAAGGTTAATCCCTACCAGTTACTGACTGCACTCACCCTTCTTAGCTATTGAGCCTCGCTGCAACCTGTACAGGGGGCAGCCACAGTTCCATCTGTATTGCCATAGTAATGGTATGTGATGCTTTTAGCAATGGACTCTATGCACAGCCCCACTACTTCCTGAACTTCAGGTGGGTCCTTTATTTCCTGTCTTTCATTATTGGAAACAGTGATTAATCCAGGTGCGCCTAATTAATCAGTGGTCACACCAAGAAGTAGCAGACACACCTGGATTAATCAGCATGTCCAATAATGAAAGACAGGAAATAAAGGACCCACCTGAAGTTCACGAAGTAGTGGGGCTGTGCATAGAGTCCATTCACATGGTATACATCTGTGCAACTAGCTTATCAGCTAAAAGTTCAATAAATCCAAATGTTGGACAACAGAACACAATCACAACAATAAACATTTAAATGGGCAAATATGTTAAACAAGCTAACCATCTGGGACCAGTGTCTATCATGAAATATTTCATATAACAACAGACCAATGAGACAAACTTTGTAGCACTAGGCTAACACTAAGCAGATCCAGTAGTATTATCTAAAGTATTATATCTCAACCACTACAACTCACTGAATGAGACAGAGAAGAACAAAAATATAGGTTACATTATGATGCGATGATTACAAATGTTGTTTTACCTTTGTAGTTTTCTGATCATGACTTGGTTTTATATGAATATGAGCTTCATCTATCAGCCACTCCAGGGGTCACCAACCTTGGTCCTCCAGAGCTACTATCCTGCATGTTTTAGATGTGTCCCTCTTCCAACACACCTGATGGTCATTACTAGGCTTCTGCAGACCTTGATGATAGGGTTATCATTTGAATCAGGTGTGTTAGAATAGGGACACATCTAAAACATGCAGGATAGTAGTTCTCAAGGACCAGGGTTGGTGACCCCTGAGTGACTCCATTATTTTGTGTTATACTGAAATGATTCTGACTGGAAATAAATGGCCCAGGGCTCAGCAGGTTTACTGACATAATGTTGCCTTTTTCTGTCTCTCTTTCTCACCTTTTGTTCTCTTTGTTTTTGTTAAATGCAAATTCAATTTAAGCTCAATGCAAACAGTTTGCACCTGAACTGGGCTCAGGACTGATCATGTAAATAACCAAACCAAAGTTAACCAGAACGTATCTAGCCTACTTCTTACCAAAAAAAAAAAAAATGTAAAAACGGAAAAAGTGCTCTCGTCTGCATATGTCAGCCTTGAAATGAACTGGTAACATGTCCAGGCTTTGCCCATTGGTAGTTGGGATAGACTTCAGCATCCCTGAGACCCTCTCAAGGACTAAGAGGTCCAGAAAATGGACGGATGATCGATGTAAAACCTACCCTGAAAATAAATTAACGCTTCATTATTGATAAAGTAACACTGAAAACTATCATTTAACCTAATTTCTTTGTAATCATTTAGGGTTAATATCAGTCAGTCATCCTTTTTAAGTATTAGGCTAGTTCATATCCCTTGTGTAGCTGTTGTTAGTATTACAGCAATGTCTTTGTGTTTGTCTTGTCTTTTTGTTTTCATTTTCCCAATAAAATAGGCCTGTGGGTAACATTTTGGTCCAATGTGGCCTACAACAGATGGAGGTAAAACAGAAATGCTCATATTATCCCAGATAACGAAAAGACCATTAATAAAAAAGATTTATTGTAGTGAAATGTAGCATCCCTCGAAGATTAGCTTTAATGAAATGTGGTAGTTCAGAGTCAGATCTGAATGCGCTGGCTGCATGTTGTGCCCCCTGATGACTCAAACAAAACCACATGATCACCACATGTTCTATTATAGACACATCTATTAAAGTGTGTGTCATATATAGCGTTCATTGCTCCCCTGGGCTCCAATTTTTTCAGCTATGACTAAACATTTGTGTCTATAACTGGCTGATGTCTCTCAAGTTCAATATCAGTGCAACAAAAGCATCGCTGTAGGCAAGAACTGGGAGTATCAGATAGATTATCAGCTCTGAAATAACAGTCATACACTTGTCTTGTGTTTGAAACTGATGACCAGATATACTATAGGCACTGCCATTGTTTTTATCAGAGTTATTATGACATTAATCTGGGGTTGGCCAAATTAACTGGAAAAAAGTCAAAAGTATGTGCATGTAGATAATGAAAATGCCAGAGGTAATATATCACAAACAACTGTAGCATCCCCAAGCTATGAGCCTGAACTGTGGAGAAAAGGCTTTCCCTGTACACATAGTCAGATAAAACAGTGATGCTAAATCAGTCTGAGTTGTGAATTGGTTTGCATCGCCTAAAACAACAATAGAGTCTCTTCATTCCCTGCATCTGCATTTTTCATGGCCGCACTTTCTTAAGAAATGGTGCACTAATCATAAAGAGGGTCTACCTCCTTTGCTCCCCCAGGAGCAAGCAGCAAACTTCACTAGCAGCAGACCTCTATAAATATTCCAAGCAAGGCTGACCTGGTTACAAAATGCCCTTGGGAGTGTGAATTAGCATCTGAATACAGACGCTGCTGTAGCCAGTTAAAGACAGGCCTGGCAGGAGTGGCAGCACTGCTGAAACACCCTTCACAGCTCTCACACAGACCAGCCAGCACGCTTCAGAGCACAACCATGATGAGCACACATCAGCTGCAACATATGAAGGCATAAAGTTAATGAGGGTGAAGCCTAGCGAATGCATGTGTGCACTTCCATGTACAGCAAAATTAATCACAAACCATTGCCTCCAGTGTCACTAAAGAGTCACATACTTTCAGTCACTAGGAACTTTATGGTATTATGTAATTTAATAATTTGACTCTAGTTCTGCTGCACTGTACAAGAACTTTGGAGAAAAATGTTACATCTCCTTTATTAGAACAGGGGAAAGAAATTAGCATTCAGACATGTCAAATTACCATGAGGTCTTTCAGGTTTGTGGAAGTTATATATATTAAACTGTCAAACAAATGCATTTTTATAAATGAGTGGCATATACCCAGCTCCAATATTTGTGATCCTTAAAGTCAGGAATGTTTTGCATTTATGGATAAGGTAATAAACAAATGATAGCTGTTTTAAACATACTAATTGAACACCAATGTCCACAGATGCAACAATACAGATGTGTGCTACAGAAAACAGCTGCTATTTAAAGGAGCAAAAAAGAGCCAAAAGCCACTGGATAGTGAGAGGCTGTTGGTTGCACATTTCCATATGCCTGAAGTCTAACAACCTTACACTTGTACAATTCTGTGAGGAGCCAGTGAGTCATTCAATGAGTTAGTCAGTCAAATTGAACCTTCACTTCTCCTGCCTTATAGTCAAGCAAAACAATGATTAAGACTATAACAGAGCAGGTTTGTATTTATTTGACTGATATATTTTGACTGCCTTTAAGAAGCTACAGCATGACATCATTTAAGGGTTCATGGTTTATCCAAATTTTGGCACATATTTATATGCTCAGCAACAGAATATGAAGAATACATTTTATGCATTTTAAATAACTTAAAAACTGTGCCAATGTGTTACTTTACTCTGATATGAAACTATTAACATACAGTATCTACTGAAGTAGTCGTGATTTGACATTTGACATCTTAATTGAATGCATAAGTATAGTGCTGCCGGAGCGGACTGACTCTCAGTATTCACAGTTCACCTAAATTTTTTTCAAGCACTTGAAAATCCAATCATCATTAAAACTTATCTCACAGAAGAGAGCCAAAAAAAAAGTAGAATAGTCTATGTTGTGATATTAAGAGATAAGGCTTGTTGGTTGATTTAGCATTGATTTGGGCACTATATAACATGTAAGAAAACAATCCACACTAAAAGTTGCTGAAAAGTGTTCATCCACCAAAAACTAAAGACATCATAAGTATAATTACAAAACAAACCAATTCTTAAACAACCAAACTGTAAATGACTATTTACAGTTTAGTTTCAAAATATCAGACATGACAAACACATTAAAACAAATTATTTTGACTATACTCATGTAAATGTCATATTGCTATTACTATTTCAGATATATACTATATGTCTGCTGGATCTGATGAAATATAACTGTAGACATATAAAATTAGTGTGAGTAAACTATGCTGGAACACTTACTACAGATATTCAGCTGAGTGTTGTTTAATATTCTCCACATGTGGAAAGTACTCCTGATGAAAGTCTATTATTTAATTGCATGGTGAGTTATAGCTGACTAATGTATCTATACTTTCCACCATAGGATCAGTGGTTACATAGCCCCAGGTGTATGTAAATTAGGATAACAAAACAAGCCAGAACCTAAAAATGGCTGTACACATTTCCCACGTGACTAAAAGCTACTCACAGCACTTAAACAAATAGCACTACTACCTCTATCATCTCCACAGTGTTTGTGTTTAGAGCCACTGAAAGTTGTGAGAACACATCAATCACACAGGCTCATATTCTTCAGGTATAGCCTGTATTCCCTGAACTACAGCTCCTACCTTACCGTGACTACCACAGTTGCAGTTAAAATGTAGGTCAAGAGCTTTTTCATTTTAAGTAACAGTGGAAATTCCCTGGTCTCCTTTTTATACTGGTTGAAAGACTATTCCTTCAATGAATCAGCCCTAAACACTATACACATTTGCTGATTTAAGATTGTCTCCCTTTTTAAATAAGCTTAATCTTATCAAGATTTACTTTAATTCAAGACAGCCGTAAGAGACAAGTAATTTGCTATGAAAAGACAAAACTGTGATAAAAAAAAAAAAAAAAAAAATTGTATATAGTAGGATGACAAATAATTTTTTCAAGTTTACACTTGCTTAACTGATTTCCACCCAACCGTCATTCAAAATATCGTTTGATCTCAGGTGTTTATTTGTTGTGAAGATATGCGAAAAAAAGATTTTAAAAAAGCATGTTTGACAACCCTATCTCCTGATCATATCACACCCTGACACAAGAGATATAATGTACAGTGCCACAATGATTCAGCTGGAACATGAGTGGGGACAATAATGTCATCCATCTTCAGATAAAGGCCTCGTTTCAGATTGGTTTCCCACCTAAATCAATTACCAATTCAAAGAGACAACTTTCAAGTGGATCTAACTTGCAGGCACCACAAATCCAACAATGGAATAAAATTGCTTTAAGTCTTGCCATGACCTCTATTCACCAAAAAAAGAAACTTATTCCCTATGATTCAGATCATTCAGCAGTTACAATTTATAATTCTTCAACTTGCCTGCTAGAAATTTAGTTGGTTAAGTCGAGGTACATCTACACAAAGTAGCTAGTATGGCCGTAATGTCCTGATGTTACTACTTTTATCAGTATCCTTTGTGCTGATGTGGTCTTTTAGATCCCAGTTGTTTGGTTTAACAAAGTAGTTACTTTTATTTAAAACCCTGCAAAAGAGTACAAAGTGACACTATAACAAACAGTAAGGAGTAAAATGTCATACCCCCTGCCAGGATCTGCTGCTCCAGCTCAGCCATCTGTTTCCTATATGCCCTTAGTGCTGCCTCCTTGAATGTGGGTCGAACACGCTTCTTAGGTGGGGCTTCTGTGGGCTTCTCCTCTGGAACATTTTTGTTTTCATCCTCCTGTTGCTCCACTTTTTCTGTCACCTCTGTGGCCTCCTCTACTATTTCTTCTACTTCTTCTAAGTCCTCATCACCCTCTTCCATCTCCTCTGTTACATCGTTATCCTCTGTTTCATCTGGTTCCTCTACATCCACATACTCCACCATTGCATCATACTCAGCAGTATCACCAGTCAGGTGGGCTTCAAATTCCTCACTGTAGTCTTCATCATAATGTTCATCCAAACTGCAATCATACTCCAGAACACGTGCCTCTTTACCTGCCTCATAGTCCTCTAAGGCTTCAAAATCTTGAGAGGTCTCAAGGTCCTGAGAGGCATCATTGTCTTGAGAGGCATCAATGTCATCAGATACATCATAGTCCTGAGAAGTCTCGCATTCCTGCACGGGCTCATCTGTTTCCTCTGTCTCATTAGCATTAGTTATGGTCTCCAGGTTTGCTAGTACCTGCTCCATCACTTCAACATAGTGGGTCTCACTGTCTACTGACTTTTCCTCAGATTCCGCTGCTGCTTCTGTTTTGTCTTCCTCTGCCTTGTAGTGAACCGGCTCTGGGCAGACCTCTGGTTCTGTGGTGGTACAGGGGGTATTTGCACCAGAGGTGGACAGGGTGCGGAACCGCCCCATAAATGAGGAAGAGGTGTTGGCAGGCTCTTCAGGAGGAGCTGGGGTAGGTTGAGAACCAGTCTTCCAAACAACTTCCAGTGCTGACTTAGCCCTTTGCAGCGTAGAACCAAAGCCAAAACCAAAGGATTTCTCACTAAGATCTATGCTAAGCCTACTGCTCCAAGACTTGGGAACCTCCTCAACTTTCTCTGTTCGAATTTCACTTTGACTGCGGTACATAGTTGTAGACTTATTCTGATTCTGATGAAAGCTGTGATTGACATCCAATTCAGGGAATTTTTCCTTAGGGAGAGTTTTTGATCCCTCTTTAGGAACAACTTTAGAGGCCACTTTAGGTTCTGCTTTAGGAGTTTCAGTAGGGGTGACCTTCTGGTCTTTGGGGGGCACCTTAGGACTCTCTTTAGGGGCTACCTTTGTAACATCTTTAGGAGGAGCCTTAGCATTTTCTTTAGTAGGTACTTTAGGAGTCTCCTTTGATGCTACTTTAGGCATCTCTTTTGCAACCTCTTTTGGGGGTGGTTTTGTAAGTTCTTTGGTAACCTCTTTAGCAGCAGGTGGAGGACCTTCTTTCGATGCAACTAGTGGGGGCTCTTTAGCAATGATTTTAGGGGATTCCTTAGGGGACTCTTTAGGGGACTCCTTCGGGGTTGAAGCCGGGCTTTCAATTGGGGTTATTTTAGGGCTCTCTTTGTACGGCTCTTTTGGACTTTCTTTTGGAGTCATTATTGGGCTTTCTTTTGGGGTCACTTTAGGAGTGACTTTAGCAGCCTCAGTAGAAGTTACCTTGGGTGTTGCTTTAGATACTTCTTTTGGTTTTGCAACATCTTTAGGTGTGAATTTAAGACTGTCCTTAGGGAGAACCTGAGGGGTGTCTTTAGCTGCTACTTTTGGAGTGTCTTTAAGTGATTCTTTAGGGGTCGCTTTAGAGGTCACTTTAGGTGAAACCTTAGCTGATACCTTAGGGCTTTCTTTTTGTGTTATTTTGGGAGTTTCATCTTTTGGGCCCAATTTAGTCTGTTTATGTGTTACTTTTGTACTACCTTTAGGTGTATCTTTAGATGTTACTTTCGTGCTTTCTTTTGTAATTACCTTACATCCCTCTTTTGACTGTCGAACAGATGTCTTCATGACACTTTCACGTTCTGTGATGGGAGGTATAATGTGGGTTGTTATAGGTAAGGTAGTTTCTCTGTCAAGATTCATGAACTCTTCATCACCCTCAAATTGCAAGTCAACTTCCTGGCATTTAGTGATGTTCTCTGGAAAACCAGGAATAGTTGAGGGGTCAAAGGGGCTGCTAACCTCTATGGAGGCTTCCAAACCAGAGTCAGCACCTTGTTCCAGGTGATGCCAGTCTTTCCAGGGGGATAGGTCCCCTTGCAGGGAGAGCTGAGAGCCACTGTAGTGGCTTCTGTCCCCAGACATACAGACAAGTCCATTGCTCACCCCACTGTCAATAGTTTCTGTTGTTTCAACCTCATTGTGTTCATAGGCCGGATGGTGACTCGGACTAGCATACCAAGAAGAGGCCATATCCTCTTGCTTTCTCTGCCAAAGTTCTTGGTCTGAGGAGGACAACAGGGAGCAGCCATTGGCCCGTGTGAAGTACTGGCTCTCTGAAAAGTCCTCTGAGTATGACTGACAAAGTTTTGAGCAGTCAGACTCAGAACGGCTGAGTTTTGGAGTAGAATAGTCACTCTGGGAAAGCCAGCCAGGGGTCAAGTCAGAGTAGTAAGCCTTTGCATGCTTGTCTGGGTCATAATAAGAGTCATCAGCATAATGAACAGACCCTGAGTAGCCTGCCTCATCTCCTGACCTGCTATGGTCATGGGAACGTCTCTTCTCTGATTTACTTTTGTGAACAGGCTTTGAAATCACCATTGCATATTTGTTTCTACTCAATTCATCTAACTCTTTATCACTGTCCATTGAGTCCCAGTCATCGCTCTCTACAACTTTATCCTTTCCTGAGACCTTTATATCCATGCTTTCATATGTTTGTGAGGAAGTCATTGTTTTGTCTTTTCTCTCCTTTCCATCATGAGTTAAACTATCAGTGGAAACTGTAATTCCTGTTCCTTTAAGTTTATAGCATTTTTTCAAGACTACATCTCTGTCTTGTGTTGTTGCAAAAATAACAATAATAGGTCGAGGTTTTGCATTAGAACATTCTCTTTGTTGCCCTAACCTATGTGCAAGCTCAATTTTAATTGTCTTATGAGCATCAATGAAACCCATTTTTTCTTTTAATAATTTATATATAAGACTCTCTGTTTTCTCTGATTTTTCTTCAGGAACATTGAGGAACCTCAGTGTTGAATTATTGGCCTGGTGGCTGATTTGTTTTATGTAGTCATGTATATCACGTGTTTCCCTTCTGGACTGGACAAATCCTGAGCGAAGCTGCTCAATCTCACTCTGGACTACTTCCACACTGCTAGAAATTTCATCAATGGAGCTCTTTAGGGCATTTACATGACCTCGCAGCTCAGACAGTTCTGTCTCTATCTGGCTAATTCCCTGAAGCTCCTTGAAGATCATCTCCATAACGTCCTGGGTTTGACTGATGCAACCTGTAGAGGAGGAACCAGGCTCCAGGGTGGAGCTCTTTTGCTGTCGGCCAGCACGGTCCAGGGACTTGCTCCGGATGCCCAAGGTTTTCCTCCAATTGCTCACCTCTGAGTCTGAAGAGACACATTCCTGACTCTTCTTCCATTTTCTCAGCTTGCGTAGAGCACCTAGTCGAAGTGTATGTAGACTGGAACGTTCCACTCGTTCCCCCTCAGAGCTTCCATCAGAGGGAGCCAAACTGATGAGGCTCTTCCTGTTTCGTCTTACTGGCATAGTGTGCGATTTATGCTCATCCAGTCTCCGGATAGGTTTGGTCTCACTCAAGGAGTCAGAGTAGCTACTATCAATTGAAAGAACCTCAGGAAAGATACTTTCATTATTATTCAAAAAAAGTGAGTTTTTTGGAAGTCCATTTGCTATAGCTACACGATAACTGAACGTAGGAGAAAGGGATGAGCAGTCGTTCTTTCCGTCGTCCTCTTCAAGTGAAATGTTACGTGCCGAAGAGCATTTGGAAATCTTTTTAACAGTAGTCTTCAGTGTGGTAGAGAGAGTTAGATTGTGTGCTTGCAAATCAGTGGACAATTTGGGCTCTTTAGTTTCACTTCTCTCTTTCTTCTTTATCGGGTTGGCCAATTTCTTTGTAAACATTCCTTTACAAATCTTTTCAATGTAGGATGATATAGTCTTGATTAGGGCAGAAACCATGGATGGCAATCCTGTAGACTGTTTTTTATCATCTAGTGAAGGAGAAGTTGGCTGAGATGCAGCGTTGGTGAGCCAAGCACGATCAACCTGTGCTTGGCAGTAGGGACTCAGGTCACACTCACTAAAACCACACTCAGCGGGATTCACTAATACTTATAAATCCAGGGGCCTTCTTCCCAGAAAGGAACATCTCTCTGAAAGACAAAAACAAAGGAACATGTAATGTAAAACAAACAGAAAGGAATTATACAAAGTAAATCATTTGCATTTGGAAAGTTCATCCAATTATTGGTGGTACAAAATGTCTCCTTGATCAGTCAACAAATCTTTTATACAAAGAAGCCAGTGACTCACACGACAAATACATCATCATTCAGTTAAATATTTAAACAAATAACAAATATATATCAAATGTATTAGTGTAAGGCCTTTAAAGCAAACCTTGCAATGCCTCCCACACAGATACTCACATATATGTCTAAATAACCATGTATGCCAATGTATGTGAATGTGTCAGTCAAGGTCAATAGACCCACTGATGTATCCACCCTCTACAGCAGGAGCCAATTATTCTAATTGCTGTAGTACCGTAACAGTCCTGTTAGAAGAGGAAGTACAAGGCTAAACCCAGATCACTCATCAACAGTGTATTCATAACAGCCAAATATTGGCATCTACAGGCTGGATAGTGTTTTTTCAATGAATTATATGCAATACTTTGGTAAAATTGATTCATCCTGAAGGCATAATATGTTTTTGGTTATTTTCTGTATCATATAATTGCTGTAATGAGAATCGTGTTGATGTCTTCATTAATTAAAATGGTGAAGTTAATGGTCTATGATGTCATTCTTTTAATCTCCCAAGTAGTTGTAACTGGAATGGGTCAGCGCCTTTGCCATTCAAGTGTCATAATAGGCTATGTATATAACTTAACAGATACAGAGGACAAATTGCACATTTATGCCCAAGGAAAAGAAGCCTGAGACTTCTGAAGTCATAGTACATCATGTTAAACCTTGAGCAGCTTGGTTTGGCTGTGAGAGGTGTGTGTTTTCTATGGAGTGGAAGTGGCAAACTGAATCCAAAGAGGGGTATTTGTTGTGCAGAGGACCTGACAGCTGCTCCACATTAGTTCTGGGGTTTAGAGCTTGATGTGTCTACAGTCTCATGACCACAGAGACATGCTCACCTCAAACGAGCTGTGAAACATAGAATCACTGTTAGCTGTTATTACTGGAGACTAAAGAAGGACCAGGTATTATCAAATAGAGTCTGAGGCTAAATTCCCACTATAGATGGGGTTTAACGCTGCCTTGGAAAATGTAGGTGCTTAATTATTTGATTCCTTTGCAGAATGTGGCTGGGGAGTACACTATGCACTGGACTAGGATGTTTCTGATAGAAAAACACTTCTTATTAAATGTAATATTAAGAGGTCTCAATAATACTGCTCCCACAGTTAAAATAAAAAGCAGTATCAAAATTTATCATTGGCCAAATAAGATAAAAACTGAAATCGGTGAAGAGGAACTACAGTATATTCAGTGGTATAAGGAGGTTCATGACTCAGCTCTGCTCTAGACTGGTGCAAAGCCAGGAGCCTTTTGTAAGTGATTGGTCATGACCCAAAACTGTCCCCCATAAATAAATCACATATATTGTTTAAATTTGCACTGACATTGCCTCTACTATTTCTGTTGACATGTTTAGCTCTGCTATGAATTTCTAACTTACATCTGTATGATAAAAATGAGAAATGCCACAGTACAACCACAGTCAACTTGTGTTCATCAGTGAGTAGCTGAGGGTTAAGTGCTTTGCCCAAAGATACCAGTTGGGAAGCACTTTGCCCAAAGGCACTGGTGGGTAGGGAATCATATTACTCATTTGAGTAAGTGAATCAGAGATGATTGGAGATAGGGGTGGGTACTGCCACGGCCCTATCAACTGCACAACAGTACCCACCACTGAGGTCACAGAAAAAAAATCTAAATTAATATATCAACAAACCAGACAAGGAGTTGAAGTTGCTGAGACATTGTACGGGTAAGTAGAGAATTTTACAGGTGGACAGCTTATAGTTCAATGACATTCATCTGTAGACATAGTCTAACAAATAGCCCCTGTGTGGCTTAACTCTAGCCCCTTATCCACAGCACTTCTGTTACAGGAATATTTTGCCTTTATTCTGGAACGACGTCTGTGTAAACGAATCGGTGGGGTCATTTGGCCCCACCTTTATCGTGGCTTTGTTACGCCTCTGGAGGTAGGAACAGAGCTGTGACAAAGGTGGAATAATGATTCTGGAACACTATGTAGAAGGAACACCTCTCGTTCTGCAACCAAGGAGTGACGTTTTGATGATGCCAACCCCCACGCTAGGGGGATTTAAAACTGAGCGCGGGCTGTGTACAGTAAACAAACATGTCAACGCAAGCAGAAAGATTTAGGAGACGCCAAGACGCCCGAGCTGTCATCACTTCGGACAGAGGACTCTATCCATTGCTAACATTTGTGAAACGGTGAAAGACAGGCCGACTTTAGAGAGGTTAGCAACACCACTATGCTCGGGGTATTTCCGATGTGCAAGTTATACGTCACACTATGCACTGTGTCACCACCCCTTTGATTTCAGAACACAGGTCCACTGTGTAAAAGTCCAGCCTGTATCACCTATGTTACTCCTTTGGTTTGTCTGTGGAAATCGGTCAATGGTGGAAAAAAGGTCGGATCACCATCTAACCTTTTTTCCAGGATCTCTGTGTAAAAGTGGCTAATATTAAACATTGGCTGTTTATCATGAAACCAGTTAAGTTGTTTCACTTGGGTGAATTATCTGTCCTGAACACTGATTCCATCCATCCATGTCAGACTGATGAACTTTGAGCAGAACCTAATAAGCTTTTCTTTTAGTTCAGTTTGTGTAAAGGTTGGGGTTAGTGTGTAGATTATTGTAGTAGAGTCCGATAAATAAAATGTCATCTGACCCTGTTAACTTTCTTCATTAACAGCAGCACCAATGGGGTTTTTTTCTACCATCAAATTACTGTCATATTACATTTGTGAAAAATAGTAAAATTATAGAGGATTCTGTTTATATATCATATTCTGTCCAGTTCACTCAGATATTTATAAAGGCTGTGGGTTACTGGATCCACTTTTAATGCGCCTTTAATTGAAGTGAAAGTGTTTCTTCCAGACTGCCTACTTATGAAAGCATAATGCAGGATGCTTAATAACATAGCCACCAGTGTGTAATATCTGTGAAGGACTGAACTGAGTAGCTAAAACCACAACATGACAGCTCATTTTAGTCAGTACAGACCAAATCCAGTAGATAATAGAGTATTTTTAAACAAGGTATACATGACAAAAGTCACCATGTACATATCTAAAAAGACTCAATTAAAAGTTAAAAAAAAAAAAAAAAAGGCTGTGTCCAAATGTGCAGGGTTCAATGTATCAGCTTCTATTTGCCTTTTTTTTTTTTTTTGCCTATTTTCTTTCAGCTTCATGTACTTTTTCATTGTTGTGATGTATGACTGTGACTCTGGAACAGCCAGCCTTCATTAAACCTACAAGAGCTGGAATCAGGAGTAAAAAAATGCCAGAATGATTAACTAAAGTCTGTGTCCCTGAGTAGATTTTCTCCATCCCAGGTCACAGAGTTGGGTTAAATTCATGTTTTTTCTCAGACCACCTGAATTACAACATACTGAAAGGTAATTATGAAAGTTTTACCCAGTGTTGCCAAAACTGTCAAGAAATGCAGCTTTAAGGAGTGTTTTCTTGATCAAGTAGTCTCCTTTTGTGTTTTCACAAGGACATAGGACCATAATTAACATAATTGCTTGAGCAAAGACTACTTTTGCAATGCAGTTGAATAGCAAAAGCATATTCACACCCACATATTTTACCAATGTTACCAGATAAGACCTCTTCTCTGTTTTTGGTGAGTAAAGCTGATTTTCATCTCTTCATTTTCATGTTGGCTTTGATACAAGATAACCCATTCATGCTTGAATTATCTCAGTGATAATTAGCCTTATCACTGAGAGATGTCATAAGTGGAAAAACAAGCCTTTAGTTAAAATCTGTCAAGCAAAATTATCAGATGTTCCATACAGTAATCTAATAGTCAGACTAAAATAAAAAATGTCCAGTAAAAGGATATGTTTTATATATTTTTTGTTTGCAGAATGAAAAATGGGAATATACTATGACTTAAGTCTAGTGTAATACAATGAATTTTAGTTAACAAATGTAGCAAACATTTAAATGTTAAATATTGGATGTGAAGTAAAAAGAGGGGTAAGAAATGTTGAGAATGATAAGATCTCCAAATAGAGTATAGCATTCAAATATTCTTTGGCAGCAAACTCTACTTTCTTCAATGATATATGAAGCTGAGACTTCACTTGAGGTCATGTCTCTGAAACAGGACAGGGTTAATTTATCATGAGTGAAATGAGGCACTTTTTATTCTGTTTTGACACTGAATGACAAATTGTCAATGCTGTTTGTTTTTTTTTTTCTGGGTATGTCTCATGTTTTCTAGTTGCAATAATAAAATATGGTCTCCAGCTATGTTTAATGATAATAGAGCATCTGTTGCACCATGAAAAAGATAAGAAATACAGAGAGAAACATTACATGCAAGACAAATTTCTTTATGATGCCTAGTTTGATTAATTCAGATCTTAATGAGGCCTGTAGAAAATACATTGTCTATTTATTTTTTTAAAAAAAATTTAAAAATGTTGTTTTGCTTTTGTTGTATTTTAAGCTGTAGCTCGTTGAATGATTGTGTCATTATGGATCATCTTTTTTCATGTATCTAATAATGAATGCTGGTTAATTCCAACATATTATTATTTAACTTTTTCTACTATATGTTAGATTCAACTGAGTTACACCTACAATCATGGCCAACAGTACCTGGGATATTATTACCGTAGCACCAGAGCATTACTTCTCTAAAGCTCTGTCCTTTACTATAGCTTCACTGTGTCAGTACAAATCACACTAAAAGAGTACTAGTGTTTAATGAGTGTTGATTACCAATTAGGGAGGTGCCTTTCTCTGTACTGAGCCAACATCCTGACATCTGCATGTTAAGGTTTGACAAATGGAGCATTTCACCCTCTTCCAGAGCTAGACTTGATACGCAAATGACTTGATAATGCCCAAGAGGTACTGCCTGTATAGTCCCATTAGAGCGTAATGATGCAAGTATTAGGAGAAAAGGATGACAGATAACTAGATCACCTTATGCTAGTGGTGTGGGTTTTAGCAATTTGATTGAAGGATCTACAAAGACATGGCTCTGTGAGCAAAGTCAGAAGTAAATCGAGTATGAAGAATCATGTTTAACCCATGACGACCCAAACATCCACTGGAAACCAAAAGCATCTGATCTAAAATGTTTAATACTTGTTGATCCACTAGCGAATCTTATCAATACATGTAAATAATTGGTGAAAAATGGAGTTTGTCATCTTTTCATGGTCATCAGATATGACCCATTTGGACGTTCAGAGGCTCAGTAGTGAACGTGGAAACACAGTCATCTTCCGAAACATTGATTCACCAGTAAAACCCATTGAGTTGGATGGAGATGCTTGGTTTATGTTCATTTAATGATACATTTGACTAAAAAAAAACACTTTTTTAAGTAACTTTTGAATTTACTCTGATCTTTAATGAACATCTACATTAGGGCTGTAACAATTACAGGTATAACAATAAACCGCGGTAAAATTGCCAACGGTTAGTATTATCGTTTAAATTCTAATTATCATGATAACCGTGTTTGATTACCACACTTTTCCGTTCGTTAAGCATCTTTGTGTTATTTATGCAATAAATTATATACTTCAAATCAGATTTTTTTTTTGTGTGTGTGTGTGTTTTCTGGCCTTTTGTGTTGATATAGTAGGTTAAAGTGAAAAAAATAATAGACAGATGATATAAATGACGTTGTGCTGAAAAAACAGATCCCAAACATGGGTATAGTAAACATTTGTTTATATAGTATATGAAGGCAAAATCAAAAGGACTGAAAAACGGACAAAATAGGCTCAGACCACTAAGGGTTAATATTTGAATGTTTCTGCAACAGAAGGTACATTGTGCCAATTATTTTATTTGTTTTTTTTTTTGTTGGAGTTTTTTTTTTTTTTTTTTTCAAAATACAGCTTGGTTAAATTATTTCAGTGTGTATATTAGCACTTTTTGAACATTTTGAGCACAATTTCAACAATACCACGATAATAATGATAACCGTGATAGTTTTAGTCACAATAACCGTGATATGAAATTTTCATATCATTACATCTCTAATCTACATGATCGGTTAATTAAATTTAGGAAAATACATGATTTTCCACTTTAAAATCCGAAAAAAAGAGGAAAATTTTTAAATAAATGTTTGATAAATCACTTAAAGCAGTGTAAGACATTCGTCATCAGCTTTTCATCAAATGTGTAAAACCCGAATGATAGCCTAAGTATCACAAACCCATGATTACGCACCTGAATCACTTCCCTCACGGTGAACAAATTTGAAGTTGACTCCATCACAAGCAGTCCATTTGTTTACATACCAAACCGAAACCAAACCGTCACTCGGGCCTTTTCAGAATTCCACGTAGCCGCAGCAGGAAGAAGCAATGAAGCTGTTTCCGTGTTTGTTGCTGCTGCGGCCATACTGTGACTGTGTGGAATTCCGAAAAGGTCCGAGTGACGGTTTGGTTTCGGTTTGTTATGTAAACAAACGGACTGCTTGTGATGGAGTCAACTTCAAAGTTGTTCACCGTGAGGGAAGTGATTCAGGTGCGTAATCACGGAAAGACGAATGGATTCATGATACTTAGGCTATCACTCAGGTTTTACACATTTGATAAAAAATTGGTGAAAAACATCATACGCTGCTTTAATAAAGGTTAAATAGAGAGAAAATTTACATGGGAACTGCCACAAAAGTAGTACTGGGTCTTTATGGGTTAATAAAGATGGTACATCTGCAGTTTCTCCATTACTGTTTAAAGAGTGAATGACTCAAACAACAGGTTACTTATGTTTGTAGCATGTACGAGCACACACTCCTACCATGAACCATAACAGGAAGTCATGTCCTTAAAAACAGTTCCTACAAGTAGGAGGGATGCATGCACTTTCAGTTTTAGATTCCATGTTAAAGTGTGTTAGACTGTCATTATGTATACAAGGAAATGTGGGAAATCCTAATGTGGTAAGGTTCCCTCCCATTAGTGAGTCAGACAGAGAAACCTCCACAGAAGAGGGGAGCACCTCAGCCACACCCACTCCCTGAGGCACTGCTACCCCAGGCCTTGCAATGATGTCTGGGGACCTACAGTGTTCCCCCTCTTCTCTGTTACATCTGATTTGCAGAGTACTCTAAAATCCTCCGCTTCTCCCACTTCTACAATCTCTGCAACTCTGCTTAAATGAAAATGAGTGTCAGTTGGAGGCATCCTAACCTATTTCTCACAATAGTAAAATGTGCTCCCCTCTCCTGATGAAAAGTATGCCAATTTGAGGTTACATGCTGCAAGTAACTATACTACATGTTGTAATGGAGTACTCGATTTGTTAAGTCTGAGTATAACAATGAGAAATGTTTAGTGAAAGCCTTTAGACGCATATAGATAAGAGATGCTCATGTGTTACGTCATGTCTCTAGAACACATGATTAGGGATTATGTTTGAGTGTGGATTAGTGTACATGTGGGTGTGTGTGCGTGTCTGTGCGTCTGTGTGCAGCCGTGCGTGCACACACATGTGCGCCATGCATGCCTCCGTGCATGAGTGCTTTTAAGCATGCATTTGCAGCGATAGAAGAGCAGAGCATACCAGTGGGGGATGAATGTGTGAGGGTGAAGGCATCCTCAGATCATATTGCCCTCACGCCCATCCTCAGCTTCATTCTGCTTCCCTTCTTCTAACCTGTGTATTTCCCAACAGTGAAAGAGCTGCCTGCAGCCCTAGGAAACCAGCCAACATCACAACAGATTGTCTCCCCTCATAAATCAAAATATTACCATTTCTTTGGCCGGCATGACAAGAACCAGTCTCATCGCATTTGCTCAGTGTGAAACAACAGCATTGCTCACATGCGTTCATGTTGTGCGTAATGCATAACAACATGGGGAAAAGGTGAGAATGAGAGCAATGAGATGCTTGTGGAATCGCCAGTATTTGTATCATACCCGATTTATAGATGAAACAGGAAAACCACCGAATGGAATTAGCACTGGATATGTGTGTATTTTTGGTTCATCTCAGTCTCATCGACAGATGATGCCATCTAACCGCATCATTCTCAAATAAGGTTTCATTAATCCACTGACAGGGCCACAGAGGGAGGGGAGGGAAGCAACAAGAATGAAGAAGATGAAGTCAAACACTCAAGATTCCCACGCCATGCAAACACGCATCCAGCGCCTAAATGCTCCACGCTGTGCACATACCTGGTGGTGTCAAATCCTCGTGCAGGTTGCCAGCGGTAGTGAGCACAACGAGCCGTGTACAGCCGATTCCCCGGTTTCAGCGAATGGTCGGTGCTAGGAGAGCAGCGGTGCTGGAGAGGGGAGGGGAGGGAGGGGAGAGAGCGGCTCGGTGCGCAGCTGCCTGCTAATACCACAGCTCACAGCATCGCTCCGCGTCCGTGACACACCACATCCCACAGCCCTGCCTTCGCACAGATACAAACACACGCCTCTCCTCCATGCCACCTTCTGTACCCCCCTGTGTCGCTCCTCTGCCGCCTTCCCCTCTTCGCCTTATGGGGGTCTGGGGGTGCTGCCGCAGACTGCTGGGCTTTATTTACTCCGCGATTGACACACACACGCGCCCGCGCGCACACACACGCGGGCACAGTCATGCACCTCTGCTCCGAGACAATGTCACAGCACGGGGGTGTCTAGTCCAAAGCTGGATGCAGACGGATGGAGGTGGTGGTGCTGATGAAGGGGAGGCAGACAGAGCTGCCGCTGCTCCTGGCTGCCCAGACTGAGGCTCTGCTGCTCGGCTGGAGAATGGATGTCTATCTGTGCTTTGCTCAAAACTCTCTCTCTCTCTCTCTCTCTCTCTCTCTCTCTCTCTCTCTCTCTCTCTCTCTCTCTCTCTCTCTCTCTGTGCCAGCCTGAGACAATTTAAACCCCCCCCCTCCCCCCACGCACTTGAGCGTAAATGCCTTAAGTGTGAAGGAATCGAAAAGAAAATAAGGGGATGAAATATACTGTGTGCGTAAAATATATGATCCATCTAACTGTATGATAACACACCAATCTATTGGAAACATTGAATCCTAAGAACATGGATAAAACAGTATTCTGGTATTGCTTTATTTATTTTTGTATTTTTTTTTTTTTTTTCTGTGATCGCGCACTCGGCGTGCATGCGTGCGCGGCGGCGGTTTGCTTTTGTACGCGCGTGAGTGGGTTTATGGGCATGCCTGATGGGGGGAAAGGAGCGTACTTTTATCTTTCTGTCAAACACACGCACTAACACACACATTTATGATCCGAGCTAACCCCCAGCCTCTACAGAAGACCATTCTCAGCCCAGGTGCAAACACATGCGCACATGCTGTGTTACACTGAGTTTAAGGGGATATACACTGACCTTAACCCCAACGTGCCCACAGAAAACCTCAACCCTAACCTTAAATTTAACCCAATCCAAATCATAAAACTAGATTTTACACCCTCAAATGTAATGATTTATAGTAAAGGGAACATGAATTGCTTAGTATAGAAACTGTGTAAACAAATGTGCGTTCCTATAGTGTTGGCAACACACAGGCATATATACACACAAACACAAATAAAAACTGGACTCACATCATCCAATTATGTCTCACTGGAAATTTCGTCATTTGTGCTCACTGGAAGTACATATTAGTCATGGATGTTCTCTGGTTTATTTAAAACACATCAGCACCCTCAAATCCACGTGGCTGTTATTTCAGTGATCCGAGATATAAACGCACCTATGACAAAACTGCAGTGAAATGGAGTGGAATTAATGTCAGATACTTGCTTTAATTTGTCCTTGTTTGACATTTCTGTAATTGAGGCTTTAATTTGACGTTGACAGAGCCAAATGATGACTGACACTGTGGAGTAAAACAATGCAGGTGGAGTGTCACGTGATAGGGTACATCATTTCACCAGCTTGGCACTGATTTTGGGTTTTCACATACAAAAAAAAAAAAAAAAAAAAAAAAAAAAAAAAAACATCTATGTCCCTCCATTTTCCAGTTCTCCTCATCTGTGGGTGCGTGAGTCTGCCTCCCTCCGTCAGTCTTGTTCTCCTCTCCCAGCTGAGATGTATGTCATGCGTTCCTCCAATAGCCACTAATTGTCTGGCCTTCTAGCGAAATCACATCTCTCTCTCTCTCTCTCTCTCTCTCTCTCTCACATGGGAGAAAGGATGCGGGGAGAAGTGTGTCTGCGTGTGGGTGGGGACTGGAGGAGGGGGGGGGGGGGGGGCGCTTCACATGGAGGATGCTCTGTGTGGCCCCTGTTCGCCCCCTGCTGATAACAACAGCTACTGCAACCTAGAACCTCAGCTGTTTCGCAGCTATTCTGACCCAAATGATCCCCTCCACTTACTGCAGCACACTTGTGTTCTGCTGCAAAAGATAGTAACGCAAATGCTCATTTATTTTCATATTTGACATGGTTCAGTTCAAGTTTAATGCGATCTAAGAAAGGGTAATAGTGGAGTAAATGAGCAAATTAGATGTGTCTGGAAAAGATTATGGAGTGTTTAATTTGTGCAACATTTATCAGATACAGTAGGGTCATTTTTCACAGCTTCACAGTATCGCACAAGAGGAACTTTCTATAAAAGAAAAAAGGAAACTGTTTTGCCATATCAGTGTGTCCCAATTATTATTTTCCCGATCTCATTTCTATTCTCCATCTGATTCCATTCTCTCTCTTGCTTCTGAACCGTCTGGAAACAAACCCTTCTCCTGTATGTGTCTACAGCTGACATGGTACAGTTGGCCAAGACTCCTGAGGTCTCTTCCACCTCCACCCTCCACCCAGAGCCAACCATTTCCTTTCCAAATGCTACCCATCTAGTCCTCTCACTATCTTGCCTTGGTCATAACAGAATGTGTATTTCAGACTTTTTTTTTATTTTCACATTACACTCATAATGCACTAGACATCCACAGCGTCATCATTATCTTTTCTGTCTGGGAAGTGAATGGTCAAGTCAATTTTTATTGGTAAAAGTCAATATCACTAAATCAAAAGTTCGCCTCGAGGGACTCAAGCACCTGACACACTTTGTCCTTTGACCCCAGATCAGGCAAAGAAAACTCCCTTCAACTGGAAAAATAATAATGGAGAAACTGGAAGAAACCTTGAGAAAAAAGAACCCTTTTCTCACAATGGACAGACAGTGTGTTAGGTGTCATGTTGGAGAAAGAAGCATACTCTATTGTTATTTTAGTGTACTGTGAATTTTTAGCAGAAATTCTGGTTTTATGTGTGTATAATGTATGTGTACATGTGTATATGTGTGTATATGCATGTGTGTAGGTGTGTTTGTATGTATATATATATATGAGCTTGTTGTAGACTGACTACCTCTTTGCGGTGTATTTATTTATTTCATTTGATTGTCTCCCGGGTTGGTTTTTATGCACTTTTATTGGTTTTTATGCACTTATATATATATACATTACATTTATAGGTGTACATGGACTTTTTTTTTTTTACAGAATTATGTGTTTTTTCTAGTATCTTTTATATGACTCTCTGAACGACCGCACAAAACTTCCAATGTGTATATGTATGCACAAATGGCAAATAAAATTTTTGAATTTTTGAATCTTGAGTCTTTAACCCATAAGGACCCAGTGTGACTTTAGTGGCAGTTCCCAAATGGATTTTTCTCTCTATCTAATCTTTTCTAAATGATTTATCACCATTTATTGTAATATTACCCTCTGAATTTTGCATTTTTTCCAGGGAAAATCATCTATTTTCCTAAGTTTAATCGACTGATCATGTAGATGTTCATAAAGCTCAGAGTCAAGCCAAAGGTTATTTTATCAAAACAGAAAAAAACTGAGGAAAAAGTGACTTTTTCAGTAAAATATGTTGTTAACTGAACATAAACCAAGTGTCTCCATCCGTTGTCATTGATCCAACTCCATGGGTTTTACTGGTGAATAAATGTTGTAGAAGATGACGGTGTTTCCATGTTCACTACGGAGCCTCTTAACATCCAAATGGGTCATATCTGATGACCATGAAAAGATGACAAACTGTATTTTACACCAATTATTTAGATGTATTGATAGGATTAGTGGATCACCAGTGTATATCAGTAGATGCTTTTGGTTGACGGCGGATGTTTGGGTCTTTATGGGTTAAAACAGTAAACCTTCAACAGCTCAGTCCCATTGTAAACACAAACACAATGAGCCTCCAGAGCCTCAAAACTATACCTGCTGTCAATCACTTGCCATCACAACAGCACAGAGTCATTTCAGGCACTAATTTGGACAAAACAAGAGCAGAAGGAAGAGACACAGTCTATACAGTCTTCAGCTACTCATCCTATTTCTGAATCAGCTACTGTTATTTTGCAACTGACTTCAAACAAACAAAAACAACCATTTCTAGTCTTTTTTTGTTTTTTACTGGTATCTATTTTAAGACCTTATCATTAACCCTCATTCAATACCATGTATTTCAGAGGCCAACAAAGCCAGTTTCACACGTTCAAAATAATGACTATGGTATAGAAAGACCTTTCTGGTTATACTGCTACTTTGAACAGGCAACCATTTCATTATTAAAGACAGAAAATAAAAGAGGAAAAAACATCATTATATAGACTGAAGACCCATCTATATTTCCATTTCTGTAAAAAAAAACAATGTCTCTACAGTTGCTGCACATTCTGGCTTGGTCGATTCATTCTAATCTGTCTGATCTGGTTCCTGTAATTTACAATTTAACAGAGACCACCCTGTCATGTGAGTCATTTTTTGATGACACTGCACATGCATTATTTAAATCTATAGAGAGCCCTGACTTAATTGTGATTCTGTCTCAGTTCCTTTAGTGCACGGTGGCCCTCAGGGATCACATGTAATTGGCCATTTTGATCTCACTTAAGTCATACACAACCACAGTCTTTCATGTGAGACGGCATAGAATCTCATGAGAATAACTTCTGTGTATGACTCATGTGACCATAATGGCACTGTTACAATAGAAGCAAACTGCACATAATAAAACAGACATTAGTTGCTTTTCCATTGACCCTCAAATTGCACAAATATAACTTGTGCATAAAAATTTACCCAATGGAAAAATGACAATTTTGCCAAAAGTCTCATTTTTTGATTAGAAGTTTTTCCGCTGGCAAGAGGTGGTTTTTCAGGCGTAGTGCAAATGGTATTTCACACAAAACTGCAATGGAAAGACCTTTTTTTCACAACTAGAGTCAGGTGAATTAAAAAGACGTATGTTGACGTATGTTACAACAAGAGCAGCAGCAGAAGAAGAAACATGTCACAGTATGTGTGGACACACCAGGAAACCCAATCACTTTTTAATTTAGTACAAAATAGAGGGGTTACATATAATAATATTGAATATATCTGTAAATCAACACCATATTTACATTCATCGCCATGTTTATGGAATGACTTCTAGTGTCATCTCGCGATAATAAACAAATCATCACATTTGTGATTTAATGGAAAAAACGACATTACACACTTCTGTTTTTTTCGACATTTAGAAAATATCGGTAAAGTTTTGTGCAGATGTCCAATGGAAAAGTGACTAGTGTTAGTAGCTTAAATTGCCCAAAAAGTTCCATAGACCACATTATGTCTTTTCCATCTATGAATCAATCTAGTCATATGGCACTGTTGGAACAAAAATCATCCACCAGCCTCTGATTCTGTGAGAAACTATTGGGAAAAGTGACAGTAAATGTGAAGAAATGCTAGATCTAGTCTGGATGTTACACCACTTTTTCTTTGTCATCATCAGTTGCGCCATTGACTCATATTGATGTACTTAGTCTGTGGCGAGACTATTCATTTACTGCTTCTTCCTCTGTTAATCAAGCTCATTTCCACCCATTATTATCTTTCTCTAAGGGTTACCTTCCCTCTCGTTGTTGGCTCAGCTCACTGCTCAACATAAAATACAGCATCAGAGAAGCAGACCTCTGTCTAGTACCGTCAATGCATGCTGTTTTGTGTTTCTGTGTTGCGTTGTCCGCTGACTTGCAGAAGCAACACTAAATGCTAAACCATTGCACCTGAGACTTTTGCAAATATAAGCGCTGCATACCTAAGACAGACCACACACAGTATCTGAGCTGAAGCTTTTATCCTAATCCTCAGTCGAAAATATTACACAGCGATCTCAAACGGCAGACCTTTATCCTTTGGAGCAAAATACATGACCGCTAATGAGACTGGCAGATGGCCCTTTAGTGGTTAAAATCCTTACACTGAGGCATGAAAAGATAGCTGTGGGCTGATGTAGAATTACATTTAGCACATGGTCATCAGCTTAAAGGAAAATATATCTGAATTTATGTTGTGCAGAGAGAGAAAGAGAGCACATTAAAGAGGTCTCTGTAGATCACACAGCTGTCGACACGCAGCTGGCATCAATTCATGCTGCCTTTAGCACTATAGGACAGGATTAATGTTATCATCATATTAACACCAGGAACAGAGAGAGACTCGTATTGTTGTTTGGACTCTATGTAATAACAAGCATCAAACATCAAATCCGAGAAAAGATGAAGGGGGAAAGTTGTGTTCTAATGAATTTTACACTTGGCTCAAATATGCAGAAGTTTGGGATGTTTTACTGATCTATGACAATTTAGCTCTGTTGATGGTGTTCAATTAGTTACAGATTGTTAAAAAAAATTGCTGCAACAGAACCCATCAAATACTTACAACGTAACATGAAAGAGAATAGATTGGACATAAAAGTAGCCTTTAATTTCTTAAAGAATTATTTATCCTTCCAAGACTGAGACCACCCTCTGTGGCTAAAATGACTATTTTACCAAATGTTCTGCCCATATTATTTAAGTCAGGTAAAGTGGTGTTCCTCATAGTGAATATGTTCATGCTGTAAGAGTCTGCTGCATTAATTCATCCTAATTTTCTAATTCAAGAGTGTAAGCTCTGGTTAGCTGGCATGATGGCAGCAAAACAAATCATAGTTTGGAGGTGGTTCTCAGCGCACCAGTTATCAATAAAGCATTGTCTACAAGCCCTCCCTGAAGTGGTTTGTCTGGAGTGGTCATTAGCCCATATTAATAATGCTAAGCTTAGAACACTGGAGATGTGGGAAAAAGCTGCAGAAGATGTTAAAAAATTGCTGTCATGACTTTTGAGATATTAATCTATGGTAACTCTGTATGTCCAGTTTATAATCCTGATTAACACTCTCTTTATTCAATTACTACCCCACCCCCGAGGCAAGGGGTATTGTTTTTGGTTCAGTTTTTCTTTCTTTCTTTCTTTCTTTCTTTCTTTCTTTCTTTCTTTCTTTCTTTCTTTCTTTCTTTCTTTCTTTCTTTCTTTCTTTCTTTCTTTCTTTCTTTCTTTCTTTCTTTCTTTCTTTCTTTCTTTCTTTCGTTCGTTCGTTCGTTCGTTCGTTGTTAACACTCTATAGCAGCAAAACTATTGATTGAATTCATACCAAACTGGGTTTATAAATTGCCAGTGACTCAGAATAGATCCGATTACGTTTTGGAAACACTAGGTCAAAGTTAAAATTTTTGTAGGAATTTTTAAAATCTTTTTTTTTCCATTTACTTATAATGGATGAAATTTCACATGTTAGTAGCAGCAAAACTATTGGTTGAATTCATACCAAATTGGGCTTATAGATTGCTACTGACCAAGAATAGATGTGGTTACATTTTGGGAAAAGTAGGTGAAAGTTCAAAATTTTTTTATGAATTTTAAAATATCTTTTTTTCTTCTCCCATTTATTTATAATGGGCAAAATTTCAAATGTCTATCAAAACATCAATTTTGTTTCAATTTACTTCAAATTTGGCACATATATAAAGGCAATTGATATGCTGATATCAGCACACGCATAGACACGATGACATCAGCTGGATCTATGTCAAAATAGCTATAATACATTCGAGGGGCGGGGTTTGTTGTGTCTGGCGCCACTTGTTTTGATTTTTACTTAATTTGATAGAATCTGTACACCAGACTGTGCCCCACGAGGGGAGGGGAGGGGAGGGGAGGGGAGGGGAGGGGAGGGGAGGGAAGGGAAGGGAAGGGAAGGGAAGGGAAGGGAAGGGAAGGGAAGGGAAGGGAAGGGAAGGGAAGGGAAGGAAGGGAAGGGAAGGGAAGGGAAGGGAAGGGAAGGGAAGGGAAGGGAAGGGAAGGGTGTGTTCTATATGTAATGCATGTGTAGTGTACAAGTTTTGTTGTGTAATGTTGAATTTGTTTGTTAATTGTTGCAAATTGAAAAGCAATAAAAACAGTTGATTACAAAAAAAAAAAAAAACTAATTTCCCAATCCAAACATATAAATAACTGTAACCTGCTTAGGGAATTTTAGGTCATTTCTAAGTTTAAATTATCCAAAATGATACATAAAAAGACAACATACCATATATCTTGCAGTTTAAAAAAAATCAATAAAATAATTAATTCATCCATTTTTAGTCTAAACAAATAGAAAATTGTCACATTAAATGAATCTTGCATTTGTACTGAATCCGATTATTTTTGACAGCAGATGGAGGCTGATATGATAGGAGAGAAAAACTAGATTTGCAAAGTGAAATACAAGAAAGACCTAAAAAAATGCCTTTGGTCTCTGAAGGTTAAGAAATAACTCTAAATAAAAGAATTGTAGATTCAAGATAAAATGCTTGTTTCAAAATTGGGGTTTTTTATTTGTTTTTAGGTTTTTTTTAGAAGCTTCGTCTTAATGCATTCTCCATGGTTTTGTTATTGGCAATGCTTGGCTGCATCTATCTACTGCAATGTCAACAGGTTTTATAATGGCAAAAGAAAATGTTAACTGCTACATAGTAAAACACAACCATTATGCTGTCCTCGAAGATTTAAGGTTAAAAGCTGAGGAAATCAATCAGAGTGGAGTAAGATTTTCTCTTCAAGCACCGCAATGAAATCACTGTCCTTCAACATGCAAGACCACTGGTGTACTAACGTTATTCTGGAGGAGATGGGAGATCTTGTGTTTAAAATAACAGATTTCACCTGTAAAACAAATATGGATTTTCTTATGTGTGTTTTAATGTTTTCTCATGCCAAATTTGAGCCCAGAGCCAAAACAGAAAAGGCTCCATTGGATCACAAGATGTTGAGAGAGATGCCATAGATCAATCAGAGGATGTTTAAGTCCCTGGCAGAGTCAGAGTCCTCTCCTCAATTCGCCCAACTGCTGCATTGCAGATAAAAACCCTCCTCTGCCAGACACCTTTTACACACAACAGAGACCAGCTAACCACCTAAACTCAGTAAATCATGCATCACATGTAGGGATGTTTGGCTATCAGGGTCAAGATTATTTTTGTAAATTAGAAATAAATGGACAGATCATGACATACCTGTCCATTTAGACTCATAATTATTAAAGATTGGTTGAATACAATACATTACACCAATGTTAGATTTCTCTCCAGTGCAAGAGCCTTATGACTTAAGGCAATGTGATTAAAACACATATTCTTAACACGTTCAGAAGTTCTGGAATCTATATTCTACCACTGTACACTAATTATGAAAGGTCAGAGTCTGAAAAATGGAAAAAGTATGATTAAGTAAGGCAGGTTTCTTTTTATATATAAATAAATAAATGTACTGCCACAGAGGAATATGCTGCTACACTTGAATTAATTTAATGTAGGTGGCTGTAACAATAGACACGGTATACATATATACATATATACATATATATATATATATATATATATATATATATATATATATATATATATATATATATATATATATATATATATATATATATATATATATACACACCCACACCCACCCACCCACCCACCCACACACACACATATATATATATATATATATATATATATATATATATATATATATATATATATATATATATGTTTTTTTGTTTAGCAGCATTTTTGTCAAAAATGAAGGATATGACAAAGGAAATGCTGACCCACCATGACAACTCCTGTTCCATTAGTCATCATCCTCCTCATCTTCATAATCGCTATGATTATGATTATCCTGTGTAACATGGTACCAGTAGAATAAACCATTTACAACAGAAAAACAAGACTGATGCAACACTATGTAAGCCTTTGGGTTTTTCCTTTGGCGTCATAATGGCGATGTGGTTTGTGCAAACTGCCATTTTTAATGAAACCTCCGAACACAGCCTGCACAAGTGTAGAGAACCCAATTTACTTTGTATATTATGCATATATCATCACAATTCAGAAAGTGGCAAAGCAGCTTGTTTTTCCTTAACTACGGTGTATCTTTGTACTGCTCCACTAATTATCCTGTCTGTTGACTCTGGCAGGTAAACCAGTGGCAACTTGTTGTTTTGAGAGAGTTGGATATTCAACACTTACACCCTTAATGGTCTACCATCTTATCTGTGAAAAGTAGCATGTCAAGCCCCTGATGACAAACTGTCCTGCTCCTTCGAAAACTCTGCTGTCTCTTGGGTGGGAGAAAAAAAATCACATGACCATTATTAATCTCGCTGCTCAGAGTCCTTCATTGTGAAACTGTCACTATCACCTTTGCTGTTTACATCCTAATTAACTGATTAGCCGTCAGCCTGGATGCACAGTGCACAATGGCAAATGAACATGATTGTTTTCTTGATCTTCATAACAGGGAGATGCAGGCTGTGAGGCTGTTTGACACCTGTCACTTCCCTGGTCACATAGTTCCCTGTACACAGTCTGCTTCACCTGGCACAAAGAAAACTACACAAACACAGTCTGTCTACCACAGTAATATTCATCAGTATGATATCTGTTATTACCCCGCCCCCCGAAGGGAAGGCAAGGGGTGATGTTTTTGGTTCAGTTAGTTAGTCAGTTAGCTTGTTTGTTTGTTAACACTCTAGCAGCAAAACTACTGGTTGAATTCATACCAAATTGGGTTTAAAGATTGCCAGTGACCCAGAATAAATATGGTTATATTTTGGGAAATGTCGGTAAAAGCTCAAATTTTTTATGAATTTCTTTTTTACCTTTTTTTTCTCCCATTTACTTATAATGGGCAAAATTTCAAATGTTTCTAAAAACTTCAATTTTGTTTAAATTTACTTCGAACTTGGCCCACATATAGAGGCAGTTGATATGATGACATCACCACATGCATAGACATGATGACATCAGCTGGATCGATGCTAAAATAAGCGACAATACATGCAAGGGGCAGGGTTTGTTGTGCCTGGTACCACTTGTTATAATTTGTGACTAGTTAATTAACAAAAGCAAAAGGATTGAGTAAATTCAACCAGATTGTGAGGCTGGATACATGACATAATATGCCTTGATGTGACCACACAAATGAGGATCTGAGACTCAGTATGAGAAATGACCTTTTGGCTCAGGAGGACAATATAAAGTCTGAGGATTTGTGTCCAGAAAAGGTGACCAAAGTCGTGCCTCTGGGATGCTGCGAAATGATTCAGCCTCACCCTGAGCTCGGAGCTGCCCTTCTCGCTCTCTCTCCCTGTCACATACACGTACGTAGACACAATCAGCAGGGAGCATACAGTAGCCCAGAGGTGACAGCCTGTAGATTGTTTCTCCTGTCCTCAGCTTATCTCCCTTACTTGCAGCTGAGTCACTACAAATCACATGCACACAAGCAAAAACACACAGCTGGTGCAACTTGCATCAAAAATCAAACACTTATTACCAATGTCTGGAAAGGTAATTGTATTACTTTACTAATTACTAACACACACATCTGACTAGTTATGTGGTTGGTTAGTCTACTCATTACTCTGCATAATGTGCCATCAAATGTGTCTTAAATGCTTCCAAAGCGTGCACATCTACACATTTTATACTCTGGAAAATGTAACAAATTGAGATGCTATCAGGATAAAGGCTAATATTATGGCTATAATTATCAGTAAAAGGATAAACCATTTGTAACAGACATGGTTTTAGTCACAAGGAGCAGCATATGGAGCCTAACTGACTTACAGCTTACACATCTATACATATATCAGATCAGTGCAACACCTCAGACCCAACTGATGTCAGCCCTTCATTAAACTCCCATTACGAGAGTAAACGAACCGACCGGAGAAACCTCAAGGTAACAAAGCTCTGGGATTAAGGATTGTAATGTAATTAATAAACACAATAACACAATGCTAATGTGTTACTGCCTAACTCTTACTGTAACCTGTGTACAATTCACTTCCAGCTAACCCCCCAAATATAGTAAATCCTCTAGAATCACTTATGCTGGGAATGATACATTGAAATGTCCCTTTTTAAAATATAACACGCATTTTTTAATATTTCCAATAAACAGAACACAGTTTATATGTGTATATATATATATATATATATATATATATATATATATATATATATATATATATACACACACACACATCTATCTATCTATCTATCTATCTATCTATCTATCTATCTCTCTCTCTCTCTCTCTCTCTCTCTCTCTCTCTCTCTCTCTCTCTCTCTCTCTCTCTCTCTCTCTCTCTCTATATATATATATATATATATATATATATATATATATATATATATATATATATATATATATATAAACTGTGTTCTCACCCACCTGGGCGGTGTCTCCTTCAGACTCAGGTCCTCTACCAGAGGCCTAGGAGCCTGAGGGTTCTGCGCAGGATCTTAGCTGTTCCTAAGACTGCACTCTTTTGAACACAGATCTCTGATGTTCCTGGTATCTGCTGGAGCCATCCTCGCAACTTGGGGGTCACTGCCCCTAGGGCCCCGATCACTACTGGTACCACTGTTGCCTTCACACCCCACATTTTCACTACTTCCTCTTTCAGTCCTTGGTATTTCTCAAGCTTCTCGTGCTCTTTCTTTCTGATGTTGCCATCACTTGGGATTACCACATCTATCACTACCACTGTCTTCTGATGTTTATCGACCACCCCTATGTCAGGTTGATTGTCCATCACCATCTTGTCAGTCTGGATCTGAAACTCCCACAGGATCTTGGCCTGTTTGTTCTTGATCACCTTTGGGGGTGTCTCCCATCTGGATCCTGGGACCTCCAGTCCATACTTGGTACAGATGTTCCTATACAGTATGCCCGCTACCTGGTTATGCCTTGCCTGCCAGCATCTTACACCCTGCTGTGACGTGCTGGACTGTCTCAGGGGCTTCTCTACGCAACCTACACCTGGGGTCTTGTCTGGTGTGGTAGACCCCAGCCTGTATTGCTCTGGTATTCAGGGCCTGTTCTTATGCAGACATGAGGAGTGCCTCTGTGCTGTCAAGCCACTGGTATGTTTTCTTGATATCAGCCACTTCCTCTTCCTTTGCCAGAGGTACATGCCATGCAAGGGCTCGTCCTTCCATGATAGCCCCTCTGGTTCCTCATCCTTACTGGGCTTTTGTTACCTGAGGCATTCGCTCAGCAGTTGGTTATTGGGGGCCATTTTCTTGATATATTCCTGGAGGCTTGTTGTTTCCTCCTGGACAATAGCTCTGACACTTACTAGTCCTCGCCCCTCCTCCTTTCACTTTTTAACCCTATATCTCAGAATGAGTGGCACTATTAATGATAGAGTCATATCGGCTCGGATGTTGCTGGGACAACAAGGTCCACGTCAGGTGTTGGGGAACCAGGTCACCCTGATGTCAAATCAACTACTGAAACAAGACATTCATGGAGCAGGGCAGATCTCAGTAACTGGAATACATCACATTTATACTTAATGTGTAGTTTATTTATGTAATGTCATCACATATAACTATTCACTCTCCAAAATTCTAACAAAAGTCACAAATAAACACTCTATATTACAATACTGATTGCATATTGATTCAAATACCTTTTATTTTAGTGTTCTTTTTATCTCTCCCATAAAATAGACACAAATATACACATATATGTGAAGATACAAACACATACTCAGGTGTAGATGCCTAATGCTTACACAATGAGAGAAAAGTGCCGCTGATTATTATTAAAATTAGCCCTGAGCGATGCACTGGCCCTCTACAGTACAGCATTAGTGCCATGGCTGTGTCAGCACAGCACTTCCTGTTTACTGCTAAGTCCCACAGCAGGCTGCAGACGCCTGATAACAACAGCACAAAGCATGCTGGGAGATAAAAGCACCACAAAATGTGCTGGGGCCCCCTTAGTGTCTGTCAGCGCCTGATGTGGCATCAGTCAGTATTACTGCTGAGAATGGTATTCCCTAAAACAACACATAAGAGACAGAGGGGATGAGGGAGAAGAGACAAGTAAAGAAATACAAGGTTTGTGATAAAGAAAGCATTTAGATAAACATTTATCTAACAGTAAAAAAAAAAAGAAGTTTAAGGGTTTGTAACTGATACCAACACTGGCTTTTAACCAAAAACCTTTTCAACACATCACACTAATCTTACACCTCATATATTTGAAGTTAGAATACAGGAAGTTCAGGTCACAATTTTAATCCTGTATAAATTATCTTAAATATTGTGTTCAAACAGTTAATCTCTGCTAATTATCAAGTTTTTGTACCCTTGAGCAAGACATCTGCTGTTTTTGGAGTTACAGAGTCATGAAAATGCAGCTGTTCTAGGTGGTCAAAGAAAGGTCTAGATTTATATGAAAGGATATTTTAGATTGTTCTTTGGACTTCTCTATACTCCCACAACCCTCATGAGGATTAAGCAGTTCAGAAAATGGATGGATGGAAGTCTACATACATTTACAGTGCAGTTAGACAGCATTACACATAAACACATTTGGCTCTGTATGCCAACACACCCTCAGCTTTGACATGAAACAGAGACGATGAGGTTAAAGTGCTGACATCCAGCTTTAATTTGTGGGTGAGGTGAATTGCTTTGTTATACACTCTCCCCCCAATTTTATTTTCAGTGTTGCAAATCCTTCAAAGCACTGTCATGGCTGGCAGAAGTATATGGCCCATAGATATCAGCAGATACTCTGTACAGTAAATTCCCTGGTGATACTTTGACAAGTCTGTATCAGTGCCATCCTCGCTTTCCGCTTGTTTCAAGGTTTTTGCCTTCAGTCTGCCCCTCAAAAAACGCTAAGGTGACTGACAGCAGTGAGAAATGTACTTCCTCTGTTCAGACCCAAAATGCCCCTGAATTTGTCTCTATGTTTAATGGCACCGGCACAATTCATCCAAACATCACACATCACTTCCACACATTGTGATTTTCATGCCCCTATTTAGAGATCTTGAGTATTTTTGCAGTCTGTATTTCACACCTACAAGCAAAGAGTATGACGTATGTGCCAAATACAGCACTTCCCCAGTTTATTGCCTAAAACTCAGAATATATGAAATGGCTCTGAAACATGTCTGTGCACAAGTCTGGTCATGGCCACCATGTCTGCCCTCATTACAGCAGACTAAGTGTGTTTCAGCCTCGGTGATGAATGTGACTGTGTTGTGAATTACGAGCAGCCTCTGTGGCAATATTCACAGCCCTCCTTTTCTCTGTCTCTTATACACACACATATAACCCAAGTTGAATTCCCCCTGAGAGCAATTATCATAGACTTCTACAGTACGTACTTGTGTTATTAATCTCTTCACTGACTCTGCTGTGACAATACAGCACTTTCTGCAGTTATTTACAGAACAATTCCTGACCAGAGGATTTTACTGCAGCCAATAATTACAGGCACAAATAAGCTGACTTATTAAAAAACACAGCAGCTCAAAATGGGAATTAGCTTGTTATTGGGTCAGGTGGATGAAGGAGGGTGCACTATGTGTGCATGTATGTAGAAACACTTACCTTAAGGCTCCTGTATAGACAAACCAAATCTGAATCTGTGGTGATAAGTGTTAAGCTTTTTATCAAAAGTTGGCAGCTGCTGTTGATGAAGCTGACATAGAAACATAGCAAATACAGAGAATTTACTGGAGGTAAATGTATTTCTGACCACCAGACACTCAGTCCACTCACTGTCCTTTTAGCTGTATCTTTTTTTTTTTTTTTTTGGACAAAATAAAACCACTCCATTTTCTCTTAAATGTTTACCAGCTTGTCACAAAGTTAAGTCTTGCTGCAGTTTGGTGTTGTACAGGTAGGTTTGGAATCTGTTTTAAGAGTTCTTTCCCTGTGAACAGTTGCCTGCTGCCACTGAAAATGAAACTGGGAACCAAAATAGTAAAGCTGCAGAACATAAACTAGAATAATGAGCTGATGGAGGTTATAAAGCTCAGCAGAGCTAAGGGAGGGACTCTAAATAGATCTGGGTTGGTTCATTCAACTTCATAGTATCCACTGCTAATATAAAATAAAAATAGTACTTATAATATATAGTCCAACACTCTGCTAATCCATCTAGTCTTACTCTCCGTAGCTGAATGAACACCATTCATTGTGTTTTCTAGTAATTTAAAGACAACAGGATGTGCTGAAGATGGGATCAGGCGTAAAATGCATTGTAAAGACTAGAATAAATCAAACAGGTTATTGAGCAGAAGAAGGATGGAGAGGCTGTGGAAGGGTAAACAACAGGGGCTTGGAAAGGGAGAGAGAGGTGAGGTGAGATTGTAACAGATGGCCTTGCTCTGGACATCATCCACAAGCCACACATACACACAAACACACACATATTCACAGTCAGGAGTGTAGCTCTGACTGTCTTTTGGAGGATCACAGATGACCGGGATAATGAAGCTTCCTGTTTACTTGTACTAAGCGGTTATACCACTTCTGAGTCCACTATTCTGTAGTTTATGAAATCTGGCCAGCACTTTGCATGACAGCGTTGTTATTGTGAGTAGTACTTCGATAATAAATAACAGCAGTAGTGTCATCGGTAGGCCTGAGCAGTCCAGAGGAACAGAGCAGAGCTGAGGTAGACCACAGTGTATTTAATTCATATTTAACCCCAAAAAAGCAGAAAAATATTTACAAAAGGGACAGCAAGAAAGGTTTAAAATATACAAGCTGTGGAAATAGGCATCATCTTGGTTCCATACAGGCAGCACTCTCATTGAACACTGGGGAAACCATTAATTATTTAAAATGAGCAATTTCTCAACAGTACTGTGATTAACTACTTTTGACAAACTCATACAAAAATATATATTCTATTAAGTTAACAGTGAGAGACTAAATATATCAATAAGATTTGCCAGGCCCTTCAATTAAAACTTCCCCCAATGGTCCCTCCTAGAACCTTCTTAAGGTGTTCCAGCTCCCTGGGGACTCTTTTAGCCGTTACACCTGGGACCAGATGAAAAACAAAGGTAAGTTCAATTTCCACACAATTACACATCTACGTTTACTTGTACTTTCCTTCCATTTTCAGTAGGGATGCACCGATACCACTTTTTCCAGACCGAGTACGAGTACTTACATTTGAGTACTTACCGATACCGAGTACCGATACGAGTACTTAATAATCCCATTCCAGTTCTTAGTTCCTTTTGTAAATGTGCTTTATTGTCGTTGTCATTAGTCTGACTGGAACAAAGTGCTGCTTCTGACATTTAATGTGTTGGAATGAGCGTTTCTCAATTAATCCACCAGGGGGCGCCACTCTTAATTAACCATACTGGACAAATACCACGAAGAAGAGTAAAGTTTTTTGAGAAGAAAGTCAGTAATAACAAACATGGAGACGACAGGTAACACTAATGTGATACTAATATTGCAGCGTTTTCACTGATATGGTTTAAAAGTTTAGCTTCAGCAGGTAGAGAAAAGAGAAATGAGCCATAAGTTTTGTTTTCATTTCTCTTGGCAGTGGTCCACACCACTCCGTACACCCGCTGGTATCCTCATTCTGTTTACACATCCGCGAGCACCTGGTAAACGGATGAAATCTACACAGAGGACGGACAGAACGCTGTGTCCGTATCTGTGTCTTTAACGTTATTTGCAGTCAGCGTTACTTTTATCACCGTCATTTATTTTGAAAAATCTCCACACTCTTCACACTCCCCACACATTATTCCACCGCTGCGTACCTGCTGCACTGAACTGTGAATGTCACACGGCCGTAAGTGTTATCGGTGCATTTGTATCGGATGTCTTTTACGAGTACAAGTACACACACTGAGTATCGGAGCCGATGCCGATACTTGTATCGGTGTCGGTGCATCCCTAATTTTCAGGTCTACATCACTACCAAGAGCGAGACAAAACAACAAATAAACACTTTGAAACACAATGTGCATGTCTCCTTGATTCTGTAATGAACTTGCTACATTACAAGTAGTAACATAGTAGTAACCATGGGTTTATCTTGGTAAGACTAGCCTGAAATACAACAGGATGAAAAACAATGGGTAAAAATGGATGAGCTGCAATAATCTGAAGAAATCTTAAAATAAACCAAATATCAAGAGGAATAACACTCATACTAGTAAACAGTGATTTTGCTTCTCGGAGACAATAACTGATTTTACCGAAATCAGATACTGACTCCAAATGTAAAGTCAGAACGTTACTCACAGTCAGTATATTGTAGCCACTAGCTGCATATCACACCAATATTAGTTCTATAAATTGTAAATGATGAAAATGTCTGTGTAAGTTCTCATTTGCCCAGGTCATCGTTCTTCTAGGTAGTTCTTTTGAAAACATTTCGTTCCTCATCCAAGAGACTTCTTCAGTTGGAAATAAAGACATATCCTGGATGAGAGAGGGAACATTTTCAAAATAGCTAAACCAGTCCAGTTGAACCGAGAAGAGCTAGCAAGAAAAAGGTGATGAAAATCCAGATGTTTTCAATACCTGGGGGAAAATTTTGGTTCAGTCCAAAGTGTTGTGAAGCTGAAAGCTGGAATTCTCATTGGACCCCAGATTGGAAAACTCACTGGGGATCTTGTATTCCCTCAAAAGTCATCTTGGGATTTATATGTGCATGTGGTGCAATATTTTCTGGCCAATCGTTGAGTCCAAAAATATGATGAAGTACATGAGTTAATGCTAAAAACATACGGACATATGATCTGCAGAATCTTCCCTTAATATTAACCTCCTCCCTTTCCACCTTGATTTTTCCCATGGTGGTGTAAGTAATAAGCACAGTGACTGATTATATAAATATATCTCTGAAATGAAAACCAAGTACCAAGGACACGTCAACAAAACGTAATCATGATTATTGTTGGTTTCTACAGCGAGAAACTGCCCCAAACTTCATGGGTTTTACTGGTGAATCAATGTTGTAGAAGATGACAGTGTTTCCATGCTCACTACGGAGCCTCTGAACGTCCAAATGGGTCATATCTGATGACCAGGAAAAGATGACAAACTGCATTTTACACCAATTATTTACATGTATTCGTATGATTAGTGGATCAACAGGTATTAAACATTTTTAGATCAGCAGATGCTTTGGTTTGAGTCTTTATGGGTTAAAGCGAAGATAGCGTGAGAACATCAACTCACATTGCTCATTATTACTATGCATAATTTCCATTTTATAACCCTTTGTTTTTGTCTCCTTGTTACCCTGTTACATACAGTTAGATATACTGATTATGAACACTAAGTTGTTACCATGCAGCCTATGACTAATTGAAATTATGTAAATTATTCATAATTACTAAAGCTGTTGTGAACTATTACTATGTTATGAAACCCCAATGTCAAATGCTCCCATAATTAGTTTTTGTTTATTACAAGTCATTAAAAGTGCAAAAAGTATTCATTTATACAGTGCATTTCTCTTAAAATGCTATCATTTTTCCAGAATCCAAACCAGAAATACACCAAAGTCCACCACTGTTTTATCGTACTATTTACCATCGTGACTAAATTGAAATGAACAGATTTCTGGCGTCCCAGTTTGATTCACCAGTAAACCATTTCTGATCAATTGCCAAAGATTACCAATCATCAAAATAAAACCAATTGGCTTGATCAGCAGATGAGGAACCTCCCCCATAGTAACATTTACTAATTACAGGCTTTGTCTGAAAGCTCTTGTGTAATGTTACAGAAACAGAAAGAACAAACAGATATCTGCACCAAGTAAGAAGTTCATGTTCGAAACTTTGCGAGGGGACATAGCCAAAGAAATACAAATTAAGACTGGTCATTTGAGAACTGTGTATTTTAATTAAACCCAGTGATGCATGAAGCCACAATCAGACTTGTTTTCACTCAAAGAAATGCATAGTCATTATCTCAGATGAAAACAAATTCCCCTCTTGCATTTCTTCCAACAAAGAACACACGATCAGAAGAAGGTACATTTTCTTTGTAAAAGAAAATGCTCTTTTCTTATTATTGTTTCCTGCTTTGCTTGTTCATTGTTTGTTTGCCCCCTACGCACAAACACTGCAGCCAAAAGACCCCCTTCTAAAAGAACAACCTGTATCAGCATTTACTTCCATCCAACGCTCCATCACATTGATCTCTATTTAAGGTTTTTAGATTAAATTGAACAGTCATTTTCAACAAAATAAATGCTATTGTTTTTATTTAATATTTTCTCAGTAATAATTGATTGAAAGACTATGTAAATAACACCTCCATAAGACAAATGTTATGTTTTAATACACTTAATGGACTCAATGAATATGATCAACTTGCACTGTGACCAAGTTGACCTTAAACAAATTCCGGTGGGTATTACTGTATTTGATTTAATGCCTGTGATTGACAGTGTTATGCAGCTTTCAACACTTAAAATAATGAAAAAAATGTGTCCAAATTTATAGATCTGGGTGGAATATACTATGAGTTGACAAAATTCATACCAAATTTAAAGCTTGCCAAGTATATTTGATAAACCTAAATAAATAAATTTTAAATAGATAGATAAATAAATAAATAAATAAATAAATAAATAAATAAATAAATAAATAAATAAATAAAGCACATGAATCTTTATTTTGTATACAGATTATAATATTGTTTTATTGTTGTGTATTTTTCCATTGATCTAAAGCTTTTCCATTCTAGTCTGATAAGTAAGAATGTGTTTGCAGGATGTCTTTCCAAAGTCCCAACCCACAAAAGCAAAGCCTCACACAGTCCAGCTCAGTTCTTATAAAGTCCAAAGGGGATAGTGTCTGCAGTGCGACAATATATTAACTGGCACCATAAATAGATAATCCAGCCAAAACTGTCTGTTGCTTATATTTTGATTGATTTCCCCTGCAGGCTGTTCAGCTGAAGGTCTCTCTCCCTCTTCGTCTTTTCATTTTAATTGGACTGACATGAGGGGAATCATGCAAGTCTGTGGCATTTTCAAACATATACTACAAAAATGTCTATACACTGTTCACTCATTATATCTGAAAATTCATTCAAATTATTTGCATGAAGGGGAAATGCTATGGTATTTGGTGAATATAAAACATAAAAAAATGAGACAAGATATTTGTTTCTATCTAATGTGGTTATGTAAAGGCAATGATGCACTTTTCTGTTTATGTGAAATGTTTATGCCAATATAAAACCCCATTTCCAGAGGAGATTAAACATGTTCTAATACATGTTTATGTCCATGTTCTAATTGTAATACAATAAAAACTAGTTTTTTGTTATTTCAATTCAACCATTATATTACTGGCAAACACATAAACAAAGCTTGAAATAACCGTGGATGTCAAGTTGATATTGGCAGCATATATCTCTAAAATTCCACATATGCCTTAGTGTCAGCAGTACTTACAATATGCTTAACATCCATAAGCACTGATGCACCCCCAGACCATCACAGATGTTAGTTTTGCATAGTGAAGTGACGTTCACAAACGAATCAAATCTTTTGAACGGCTCTTTGAAATGAACGGTGGAAACCGAGTCTTTGTAAAGAGCCGTTCATTTTTTTTTTTTTTTTTTGAGGAGGGAGTGTCCGATTGTCTGTCAATTTAGCGTCACTGGGGAGGCACTGGGCAGGAAGAGCATGTTCGAGCAGAAAAAAAGAGTGTTTTCACACTGCACATGTCTCATGGCAAGAAGTTAGCAAAAAATCAGCAGTTTGAAGTGTGAGGTGAGCATACTGGAGGTGGAGCTGGAAGACTGGTCGAAACCAGAGAAAAGTTTGAGAGTGAGTGAGTGAGTGACCACTTGTGAGTAATGAGCCAAAGAAAAAGGAGGAGTATTTGGATGCATTTTTCAGAAAGAAAAGATGGGCATGCAACTTGAGAATTGCACTATAGTTCAGGTATTTAAGTAACTGCAGTGATTAATCACTGTTGTGTTTTGTGCAGTTTTTTTCTGTATGTTTACACACATTTATTGTTCTTGTTTTGAGGAGAATAAAATGTTATTTCATAAGAAAATGTTTTATTTTCTTCTTCATTTTTAGGCTACAGACTAGTCCACATAATGTAGCGTGATGTTTTTTTGTCAAATTCCAGCATTTGCCTAATGTCACGTCTCATGTCATGTATTTAGCCCACACATTTGAACTAACTATTCTTTTTTACGGTAAGATAATATTTACTGCCGCGCCAATTAAACACCTTTAAAATGTAATGTCAATCATCACATGTAGCCTATTTAGTCATTAATACATTGGCGTTTCAAAAAAATGCAAAAAACATAAAAGAGCCAGTCTTTTGAACGGCTCTTTTCAGTGAACAGCTCCTGATTGAACGGCTCCCTTCAAAGAGCCAAAAGTCCCATCACTACTTTTGCAGCCTTTGCTAGAAAAAGTCTGGATTGTCTTGTTCCATCTTTGGCATGAACAACCTAAATTTATTTATTTATTTGTTTAATTATTTTCGTAAACACAAGCTGAAATGTGGACTCATGTAACCACAGCACATGTTTGTTGTCCATCTGAGAGGAGCTTGAGCCCAGAGAACTGGTGGTATTTCTGCACAGATTTGATAGAGGGCTTCCTCCTTGCATAAAACAGTATGAGCTTTCTTTCTGAATGCAGTGTCAGACTGTTAGTAACAACGGTTTTCATCACAGTAGCATGATTGTTTCTCATGTGATGCTGCCTGAGGGTTTGAAGGTCACACACATTCATCTGTGGTTTCCACCCTTGGTCTTCACACACTGAGTCTTCCAGGAATCTGTGAATCTTTTCACAATATGATCTGCTGCAGATGGTTGAAGACGTCAGTTCTGCAAGGATTGAGAAGACTTACAATATGTTCAGAACAAAAGCCAGTCAGTTAATAATACAAAACACACAATAGCTATTTTACAGAACATATTTGCTATAACCTGACACCGTCCTTGACAGCCTCCTATCAGTTTAACTTTCCTCTTGTGTTACTTTTCTGTTACCATCTTTTATGTTAATGGGTCGGTTTTGATCCATGTCTTAAATCAGCTTTAAAATACACTAAAAACAATTATCTATCATCCAGTTTGTTTCTCATCTCTTGGTTACCTTGTTAGGCCTCCTTATCCATAAAAATATGTGCCTCTGGGCCTTTGTTTTTCTGTCAGTATACCCCTTGATGTGCACTCTGCAAGTCATCAACTCTACACTGAACTGACCTCACATGTCTGGACATGCCTGTTTGTGCTTGTGTTGTTTTTGTGCAGGTAAACTGGATAACAAGGCAAAATGAGAATCCTCAAAAGCTCACATGATTGTTAGAGGAGCTGGTGTCAGTGTGTTGGCTGACAGTGCACTGATGATTTCAGTTTGGGCTCTGATTATTGCTTTATGATCTTATTTTTATAACTGGGTCAAAGCCAACCTTAACAATACGAAGGTCATTATTTCAACCAGAACATTTAATAATTTAGTGAAAAAAAAAGTAGTGTTTTGCTGAAATAGAGGTTCCTGACAAAGTCAAAAAACCTTGATGCAATACACAAATTTTATGTAGTTCATTTATGCGTTTAAAACCTAAAATGGGTCGGTGCTGACCCTAACACAAGAGGAAGGGTAATGCATTGTGGGAAGGAAAATATCACACAAATAGCTAAAGCGGCATGCTCAGAAATGTAACTTCTGGAGTATACGACTCATGTATACAGCTCTAATTAAGTTGGCCTTTGAAGACATTGAATTTTTCTTCTTCTCTATGAAATACGATTCAAACGAGTTAAGAAATCAAAGATTTTAGTGTTTCTTATATTTTAGAAAATGTCCCTGCTTTTCTGGGAATGGATTTTTAGATCTATCAAACAAACATACATAAAATAAAATAGAGATACATAAAAGTTTAGACAAAGAAAATGACAATTTTTGCACCGGGGTTTTATCAAATACAGTGTTTCCCAAAAAAATTTACAGTCTACTCTCGTTAAACCGCCCGCCGTTATACCACCATTTTCGCTCACCGCCGACCAAAACCATTGCACAAAAATCCCCAATGCATTATTCCATTAGCTACCGCCATTTCCGCCTATCACCATCCGCCAGCCCAGTTCCATGCACAAACAACACTTATACCATTGATTTCCTGACCGTTATACCGCCAGCGTTGCCATCGAGTACACATAAATTTTAACAATGCACTGAAACAAACGCGCCAGACGCTGATTGCGACAAGCTACAAGTAGGTCTTCGGAACGGCCACCGTTCATTTATCACAGAACACTCAGTAGGTCAGGATGTCGGGAAGAGGACGTGGGATTAAGCCAAAGCCTCAAGATGATGGGGTGTCATTTCCCGACACGGTATAATAATGCTTAAAATGTTTCCCCACTTTAAATGATCCCTTACAACATAACAGAATCAAGATTTATTTAGAAACGCAATTAGAACGGGTTAACGGAGGCAGCATAGACATCATATAGTAAAGACATGCACATTATGGACGCAACCCATTGTAACGCCATTTTCGCTATACCGCCAATTTGGCCATGAACGGAAGTTGGCGGTATAACGAGAGTAGACTGTACATTATTTGTGATGTCCATGTTGGAGTGACTACATGGTCAGGAGAATTGATATCTGACAGGAAGATGGATTGGACATGCTAATGATGGAGACAACGTGCTATTGAAATGGCCCCCACGCTCACCTGACCTAACACCGTGCAGTTTCTTTCTGTGGGGTTACGTGAAAGGACTGGTCAATATCCCACCTCTTCTCACATGTGTAGAGGAACTCAAGAGGAGAATCACTGAGGCTCTGGAGAATGTTACACACAACATGCTGCAGTGAGTGTGGCAGGAACTCCACTACCAACCTGATGTGTGCCACGTCACAAGCACACATTAAACATTAGTAATAACTTTGGAACATTATAAAATTACCATCCCCAGAATTTTTTGTTTCAAATTTGTAGAGTAAAACATTTTATGCCCAAAATAAATCCTATTAAGCATCATTTCTCCTGACCATGTAGTCACTCCGATATGGATATCTCAAATGATGTCAGTTTTTTTTGGACACCCTGTACTTTCATGGCCACTTCGACTAAAGATGCAACACTGATATGACCACTAATATTCCATAAATATGCAGTGCTTAATAGTTTGTTCACGGTCTGCAGGCAAAAATTCCATACCTACTTTACATAGTATTGCAGTGTATTGTATTGTGTATCAGTCTGAGAGGATATAAGGCTTAAGCATCAACTCTGTGTCAGTGTTTTCAAGACAATCGCTGGCTAATCACAGGGGTTTTCAGATAGATTAAGGGGTTAAATGGATCATTGACAGCTATGATTGCCAATCACTAATCAGATTCTCTAGGACGTGACCTGGACGTAATCCTAATTTCCAAGCTGTCGCCTCAAAATCAAAGTTTGGAAAAGTAGGTTCACTTTTCCCTACAACATTAAACAGTATCAGGTTTATCTATCTTCATACTTGGCCTTTTGATTTGGACAAAGAGGAGAGAGCTGCAGAAGGAATGTGTGCTTTTTTAAGTTCTAGCATTTTTTCCTCCTGATTTCACCTCCTACAGCTTTAATAAAATAAAAGTAATTTCTTGCATATATTGCAGGGTTTTTTTTGTCATTTTCTTAGCTAATTTACCTGAATAAAGGTTGGAAGACCATGGCCAGCTTATTCTACCCATATGTAGCATATTCCATTTACTGCACCATCACTTTCCAATACCATCAATACACCAGTAAACCCCTCCTGGGTCACCGCCTTAGAACCTTATCATTTACAAACAAAGCTTTACAATCTAAAGAATACACACAGGAATCCTCCTCTGCAAAAAGCTTGTAGATAATTAGACCTGACAGGCCAGTGTAGTGGATTTTAAGAGCAGGAAGTGATTGACTGGGTTAAAGAGAGTCTGACCTGTGAGTCTGATTATGATTGGAGTAATAAATGTCAATAAAGCCCTCTGTAGTGTCAAAAAGCTGCATATTAATGAGTCATCAAAGAGGAAATAAATATATAAAAACAGATAAATACACATATAGAGAGAGAAAAATCCAAACTTTAATGATACATATTGTTATTCATTAAGGGTCCCTCTTCATAGAAAGTGTTTGATACATGAAATATCGAGTGCTCTTTGACCACTGACTGTCATGTTTGTTGATGCTTCTTCAGCATCACTGAGCATCTCTTCTGTGAGACCAGCACTGAGCATCAAACCTTGGGAATCTAAACACACAATTTCTTGACTAAACTACTCATCAAACATACACTGGTCATGACACGATTATATTTCTTGTCACAACAACTCCACAGGCAAAACATGCTGCTGGAAACTTCAGGCATGCTTGGCTAATCAGTGTGTGTGCAATGTATTCTAAGTAAGGAAACTGAAAAAAAAAAAAAAAAAATGACATCAAGGAATATTCTCTGCCCCATATGTTGATGATGCATTGATAAATGAGCAATGTGTGTGTTGTTTATTCTGTTTCTTCCCTCTAGGTATGAGTGCAGTGAGATGTCAATTAAACAATGAATGAATGGCACGAACGGACTTAAATCCTTTTCAGGGATCACACACACAGTCACTTATGTGTATATATCTGCTGGAGACTGACATCACAAAATGGGATAATCAGCTTTTTCTTTGTTCAAATGATAATATGTAGAACCATTTCTATATTTGACCCAAAACCGTATTGAACTTTGAGATATTCACACTGAGAGTGTTTTTGTTTGTTTGTATGGGTGACAGCAGGGGGGTCCGCTTTGTTTCTAAGCACAAAAGCTGCCTGCTGAAGCACACAATTTGTCAATTTGTTGCGGATGCGAGTGGAAGATTGCGTGAGAGTGGTAACAAGGGGAGGCATACGCTGGCAAAAAATTGCAAGTGTTTGTGTGGAAGGATGCAACAGGGCAGTTTATATTTATGTGACAAGATAAAAGAGATAATTATGGCAGTGAATTTACATAACAGTGCAGATCACAATGTGTACCAGTGTGAGATGCACAAACACACACATAACATTGCTCGTGGAATTGGGGTGGTTCTGAAAAGGCGAGGGAAGCGCCCAGGGAGAGGACGTTGTTAGTTCCTCTTTAACTGGCAGTGATGAGAGTGGGCTGTCCCAGAGGAGAGTCCTCCTGTTTGTGGCTGTGATGTCTGATGACATCACTTATTAGAGGTCACGTTAAAGAGCACTCGCCGCTGAAAGGGACAGATTGAAATTAAACAAAGAAGACTGCAGTTAAAGTAGTTTTGACTCCTTAGAGGACCAATCAATACAAATTCCTTTTGCACACCTTTGCTTAAACCATGCATAGCAATAAACATCAAATGCCACCGCCACTTGTGCTAACCTTCTGATTTTCTCAGTGGACGGTTGAACCATATTGTTTGTTATCACCCCCCACTACGGTAGGCCTTCTCTACAAATAAATCCAGTGTGCATATAGAGGCCGACATGGTAGCTTACCTAGTGCATGTCCCATTTCCAGGTGTCAGGCTGTATTTATATGTTGTATATCAGCAGAAAATAGAGCTTCAGGGATGCTTGAAATGTGGCTGCCCCCTACAGACTCAAAAAAACATGCAGGTCTCACTCTCACAATATAAATACAATGTTATGAATTCTCTGAGTGTAAAACCTATTAAAATATACAGATAAAAGATGTGTTTGGCAATAACAATAATGTTAGGTGGCAGATCAATACACCCAAGAACTCAAGGCAGCAACAAAACAACAAAAAAAATGCCACTCTACAGTTTCATCATAGTATATGTCATTTAACCCCATATGTATCATTAAACTAACTTTCTTAGACTTTGAGACGTATCTTGTGTGTTGCTTAAAAACGATGTAACTAAACCGTGGCAGAAAGGTTGTAATGTTCATTAATCACATCATTTTTCATATCTCTTCAGAGACTGAGAAATATCTAGGAGTTAGAACAGTAATGGATCAAAAACTGTCTATCCTTGGTGTTATATAAGTATAATATCACTGCATTCCTTTCAATCATGCATGTTTAGTTTGACATAAAAATGTATTATGATAATCTGCTATTTATTTTTTTTCAACCTTAATCACATTCACTGCACTTCTGCGAACTGTCACATTCACTGATTCACAGGTACAATCACACACAAGTGAAACAACCACCAGGAATAACTTGGATTTCAGTTAATTTAGCATATTCCAATGAACTTTAGAATAGATTAGATAAGAGACATTGGTAATGAATCAGCAATTTTTATGATTTATTGTGTATTTTCACGATACATTTGACTAGAAAGCATTGGACAGAAATGTAATATTAGATAAATGTGTCATTATACTTCAGTGATCCTCGTTTTGTTGTTGTTGTCGTTCAGAGTTATTAATTTCTTCTGAATATACCTAAAGGGGGCACTGCACTGAGGTGGTAAGATTATTATGATAAAATTATGATAATGATGAAGATGACTACAGTCTTCATCCTTAGGCTGCATGACTATTTACATTATGTCACAAGTTCCTGGTGTGTGGGTGCCAATGTGATGAAAGCAGTCGGGTGTAATCTGGGCTGACACTCACCCCCCCCACTCCACGGCATCAGAATTCACATAGCGCTTCATTCACACAAACACACACACACACACTGAAAACAGAAACACAAAAATGAATTACAATGTAAAGAGAAAGAGACAGATACAGGGAGAAAAGAGACACTCCAGGGAGGTTTGGTTTTGCTAAATTGTTTTGAAAATTTAGATCTAAAACAATTGACAATCCAAGGCAGTGGGATTCAATTAAGGGTAACATTGCTGCAGTGTAAATGGGTTTGCTATGCTTTATAATGCAGCTCATAAAAATGCATTTTTTTTCCACAGTGGAGAGGAAGAGGTGAGGATAGATAAGAGGCATCGTTTACAGAAGACAAAAGCCCTCCTCAGAAACTGATAGTCTGCACCGCAGGGCTTCTTGAGTAAGCGATTCTCCTCCTTCTCCTTCTTTCCTCCTTCTCCTTCTTCCAATACCCCCACCCCCACTCCGAAACACTTCTTCCAACTCCCTGATGGCATAGTGCTTCTGTGTCAGGAAGGATATTCCAATCGGAAAAGATGAATTAATGGTTTGTAGATCATTGCTTTGGTTTCCTGTTGCCTCTGCACTTCTTACTCCATCCCCCACTAAAGCATTAGTGGTCAACGTAGGAGGAAAACACGGATATGGTTTCAGCTCATGGCACTATGTACATGAAGAGAAACGTAACAAAAACAAAGGTTCCAAAGCAATGCAAGCGGCCTCTAGAGGCTACACTTTTCATAACACATCACTACCTGAGATTCATTTGTTAGGCTGTCTTTTAATCACAACATTGCCGGTTCAATACCTGACAATACTCGAGGGGAGAGCTAACCAAAATTAAACGTTCACTCAGCTCAGTGGGTGAATAGATGTCCAATAAAGTGGTCCAATCATGATCGCCCCCTTTTTGTTATGTAATGTACTGTGTAAACAAGCTGCATTGCCATCATTGATTTACTTTTGAGTGATCAATTACAATATATTCTAGGTTGACTTTTCAACATTTCCAATGCATAAATTTAACACAGATGCCTAAATGAAGTCATAACATTGATTTGGTCATAACTTTTATTTCTAAGTAGCAGCCAGGTGGTACATTTATGCACTTTTACACCTTTACACATCCTTGAATGTTAGACAGATTTAACAGATCTGTTAAAATAGGCTCAATTTCTTCTCTGTTCCATTATGGGTGTCATTTTGAGACTACTAACTTTCCAAAATATCCTCATCTATGTCATATCAAGGAGCCCCTGGATGTCATTTTCCCTGAGTCTATGTTTATTTTCTTCACATCTCTGTTAAATTATTGTTTGACCTTCCATTCAGAAAAGATGATGAATAATGAATACATGCATTTTCATCAGCCTGAATGCATTTTCAGCTTTTGTTGTGTTGGAGAAAAATGACGATCTGTGTTTGTGTAGAAGACATTTCGTCAAGCTGTGAGATCCCACCTGAGCAGCTGTAAAATAGTAACAATTACTTCAATCACTGACCATATGATAGTGTCTGATAGAGTGAGAATACAATGAAAAGAAGAAGGGGGAGGTGTGGGGGAGAGGGGGCTGAGGCAGACATTGAGAAACCAGCCTGAAAATGCCAGTTGTGTATGAAAGAGAGAGATGACATTAAGTTTGTGGCATGGGTCCAAGATATCGAGAATCTGCAACATCTTCACAGCCTGATTGCAGCCATAAAAGAGAAGTGAGAAAGGAGATGAAAGGTAGGGTGAGGTAGGATGCTGGAAATTAATTTGGAGCACAACCTTTTACTGGCTTGACAGTTTTGCAGCAGCCGGCCTTGGCTCGGGCTGCTGTCTGTCATGTCTTTTGGAGGTTAGATAAGCCTTGCATCTCCAGCTCACTAACAGCCTCTGAATGACGGGCAGGGTGCTGCGATAAGCTGATATTACCACTTCTACAGCTGGGCTGCTGTTTGATCAATGAAAGTGAAACAATGACACATCCATGCACATTTCTTGCAGAAAAAAACAGCGATGACACCTTTTCACAATGTATTTCCTTTCCTCTTTGTAAGGAAAGCACTATAAATCTCTATCAAAAGGTCCATTATCGCTGGGGCTTGAAACTGAGCTGCTCCAGAAATGGGAATATAGACGAGCTGCATGAGATGAAAGAAAGCAAAGCACAAGACAAGATCCCACTGATCACAGGAAAGAGTCGTGTATCATATCGTTTTCATCTAAATAACATTAGCTTGTCTGTGCACTGTATGATGACAGCGTCTGTGTTTGATCAAATATCTAAATCTGATGATAGTATGTTCATATTTTTTTGACAAAGGGCATTTGTGACCATTCCAATTAAAGTATGTCTTGCAAGTCATTCTACATATTAATATTTCTGACTCTTTAACCATCCCCAACCTTCATATAGTATATTCAGTTTGATTCTGTAATAAACACATTCATTTTTAACTATGGGAGGTTATGTTATTCTATAAACTGAGTATTGTTTTGGAGAAATATTGTTGCTTTCACTTTCTACATATATTAAGTTATGTGTAACTTCCACTGACAAAAGAAAACCAGTCATGAAGTTTGTAGTTATTGTTATGGAAATTAATTACAGACCACAGGTTAACATTACACATAGACTAAAGTCACTAAATATAATTGAGAATACAGGAGTTTATGTGAATGCGAAAGCAGTGATGTTATGTTTACGTATATATTTAGAGCCAGCTTTTTGATGATGACTTACTCATAGTGTGTTTATTTTTGATATCATTATACATTTATTAGTCAGAATGCCAAAAGAAAAAACATATATTGCCAGGGGAAATGTTGTGTATCTTGACTTTTTTTGCTTTCTGAAGTAGAGAACCTGTCCTTGTCTGTTGCAGCAAGCAGACAGTGCAGACAGGTAATACTGTTACCAAGGAAACTGCAAGACATTTGAAGCATCTCCACAAAGATGGTTTCCAAAGCACAGCTGAGTGTGTCAGTTTGGTACAACTGGAATGGAAGAAGTCTCCCCACGAGTCCACTCAGACACGCCTGTCAATGAGCTTCATCGCCTTGGTTTAGTTCAGAGGAATTTCATTATGGAAAATCCATTTCCTGTTAAGAAGTGAGAACAGGTCAGGCTGAAGATCCAATCACAGCAGATCAGCTCAAAGATGGACTTTAAACAGCTTACAGCATCATCATATTGGCTATCATCACTATCTGAAATGTTATATCACCATCAGTTGGTTTTTGTTCCAGTTTTTGAAGAAATTGTTTGTAGCCAACATTTGGAAGTTATTATCAAAATAATCCATTACATAATGCACATAATAGATCCTACTGTAAAGTTTTCAAACCCTTAAAAGAGCTATTTGTAGTATTTTGACATAAATATATTTATTAGTGTCTAGAAATAATAATTTTGACTTTATGCCATAGAAAACAATGTATTGTACTGCAGGGATATACAGTACATAAAGCACACCTGATCCAAGATGGCAGTCCTATTATACGCTTTTGTAGAACTAGATCATATAGAGAGCCACTGTAGCCTTGAAACTACACCCTTAGCCTCAGTCTGACATAGGACCAACAGAGAGTGGCTTTTCCAGAGTCAGAGAAAACAATGCAAGGGAAGTGAGACTCAGAGATTACTGTTGCTTTCACCCACTCAAGAGAGGAGTCAGAGTAAAGGAATGAAGTTGGATGCTGAACTTGCAATATTTCTGGTGAGTTGGCAACATCATTATAACTTATAAAAGCCTAAAACTACTCACCCGGATACTATAGTTGCAGATTTTTCAATTTGTGTTTCAGACAAAATTGAGGCCATTCTAAGCTTGTTTGAACAATTCAAGATGGAGCTTTATGCTATGCACACACAAAACCACATCTTTTCCTATCAGATCTTTTTCTTTGTCGTTTGCAAAAGTTTTCCGAAAACACGGAGTCGTTTCAGGAAATATCTGCGTCCACACAAAACCATTGAAAGTGACTGAAAACGATGTAGTACAAATGTCATGCCTGTATGTGGTGCTTGGTTCTACCAGGTCTGAGCCAGTATTACCTCCTGGTTGCCCCCCCTCCGTGATCGATCCAAGAGCATGTAGTGAATATTGTTAGCTATGGTCATTTGTTGCTCATTGTAATGAAAGAGTAGCCGAAGATTTTGATTCAATATTTCCAATAAGCTCAATAGCTGTTGTAGCACGAGGACGACTCTGTCCGCTATTGTTGTTGTAGTTGTGAAGTGGTGTCTTGCTTCCGGGGTGAAAGGTTAGAGAGGTGGGGCTATGACATGATCGCTTTACAAAAATTGCGGTTTGGTCATACAGATAAAGATGCGAAACCGGCGTTTTCAAGTTTAACACTCTAGGACCTGGTTTCAAAAAGTTGTGGTTTCAGTGACTGAAAACGCTGGTTTCGTGTGGACAAAAGGCCTTTCCAATACAAAACTTTTGCGAATACGACAGAAACCGTCTTTGCATGGACAGGGCCTTAGTGCAGCTATTGACAATACAATCTGTACAGAAAACCATTCTAAATTGTCATGCCTGCAGCCAGATGCTAGTCTGGTCTTGTCTGTCTTTCATGTTTGTTTGTCACTTCCTGTTTTATTTTGTTAAGTTTCCCCTCATGTGTCTTGTCTGTCGTCTTTACTTCCCTTCCTGGATTGTGTTCACCTTTCCCCTGATTACCTGTCTCCGCCCTGATTTGTGCCACCTGTGTCTAGTTGTCTTCCCTCCCTTTTGTGTATTTAAACTCAGTCTCTTCCCCTGATCAGACGCCAGTTTGTTACTCTCGCAGTACTTACCAGCGTTCTGATCTTGTCTGTCTGTTTTTGATTCCTGTTTTTGACCCGTTTTGCTTACCCGGTTTTTGCCTACTGCCTGCTCCCTGTCGGTTTTGTCTGCCTCATCTGATACCTGGTTCTGATCGCCTTGCCTGACTTCTGGTACGTGAGTTTTTGTCCAACCCTTATGTCCTGTCGCCTGATTGATAGCTTGCCTGTGTATGACCTGTTTCCGTCCCTGACCTCCCTCTGCTTTTCCCTAGTCGGGAAAAAGGCCCCGGTAACAGTACGGAGAAAGGGATTGACGTCCTCAGTCCGGAGGACGAATCCGAAGAGGAAAGCCCCATCAATTATCCTCAAGATATTGCCACTCATTATTATCTATCTGTTTGTGACTAATAAATCCTTTAAACTTTATATTCCGCCTCTGAGTTCTGCATTTGGATTCTGTGCCTGTACTAACGCCATTACATAAATTAGATGAGTTTCAGTTTAACTGCGGCTTTATCCATATTAAAATCTGAGCTAAAGAAGCATTAATGCAAACTTAAATCATAAACACCTCTCTGTTACAGGCTGGGACTTTAAAGGTGCTGAACAGACTTTCTGCATGATCTTGAAAAATTCTCATTTTTAGATATATGCTTGATCGTAGTCTGCAATTTAAAATGAGATTATCAACACCAAAATGGGTCCTTTCCAAATGCTATTTCCAGCATCTCTGGCCGTGGGTCAGACAAGACTGGACTGCTTTACAGCAGACTTTTGTCACTACGACAACAACACACCGACTGGCAGAGTTAAGTAGTAAAAAGTAAGCTGAACGAGTGAGGAGTAAGAGCTGTCCTTTTTCCTAAAGAAAGGGATTTCTTGGATTTATTTTGTTGTAATGGTGGACACAGGAACTGGAGCTGGACTGGCAGAATGAAAAAGAAAAAGAAAACTAAATGGGACAGTGATAGAGCACCGGCTAAAACACTGGTAAACCTCTGCATTGAACGGATGGAGAGAACTAAGGGAGTTAAAAGGAATGAAAACAGAGCTGGAGTTGTCCCTCTTCCTCCTCCACAGGTATAGAATGCCTCTGTTCTTTATACATACACAATGGAACATTGGATTTGACTATAGTGTCTGTCAGTAGCTCAGTCAAACACTTAGTAAACGCTTCTGTGTTAGCTTCAGGGCTAGCTCTGTGACGTGGGTAATCTGTTTGATTTGGAACATTGTTTCAGTCCCAGACTAAGGACTTTGTAAGGTGAGACTGAAATGGTTCTGTGTGGAGTTGAATGTTCATGCTGGGCCTGGATACTAAACTGTCCTTCAGGAACAAGACAGTTCTAACTGTAGAATACTGTGAATGCAGAAGGCTGAAGCAGCGAGAGCTGAACTGCTAATGCAGAATGATGAAGATGTTGAATGACTGAAGTCATTTATGAAAATGACTGAATACTTTGTGGACAAGCTGGTGCAAATACATATTATTGGGACACGTCTTTAATGCCGGTCTGTGTGTAACACTTAGGAGCTCCAGAGTAAAAGAGACATAGAAGCAGGAGTCAGACTTCCAGTTTGGTTTCACTTTCATTTTCACACCAGTTACTAAACTACGCTACAAATGGACTTTATGAAGTTTGCTTTTTGTCTCGTTTCAAATGTCACTTTGCACCTGCAAGTTACTGTCTTGAAAAAAGAAATGCACAGTTGTATAGGGGATCTGCTCTTCATTCATTAGCTTCAAATGCACACCTTGGCCACAGTTATGCCCTTATGACAGTAGGTGCTAGTGCTCATGGGAAGCAGAGTCTTTGTCCCTTAAAAACACCACCGATTCTAGCCTAAGGTGTCGCTGCAATCCACTTTAAACGAATTCTCTGTTCAGGACCTTTAATGTGTAGTATGTAATATGTAGTATTAATATTAATATATCATATACTGTATGTATTAATATGTTTAATTATGTATGTAATAGGACTTTAATACGCCTCAGCCCCACAAAGACAATTTAATCTGGTCCTTCTGTTCATTTTCTGTCTAATAATAATAATAATAATAATGATAATAATAATACTGACATATCCACCCCACCCCCCAGTTCTCTTTATATGACAGTTTTATATAGTATGTTCCATCAACAACAACAAAAAATAAAAACATATATAGCAAAATGCAGATCATGCACAAATGTATAGACAAACCATGACAAAGTAGAACAAACTGAGGGTAAACTAAAAATCAAGTGGATGCATTGCACAACAGAGCTGCATTATGTGAGTAAATGAGACTAGTTTCAGGCAGAGAGGTAAGCCTATAAAAAGTTTGAAGAGTGGATTTCTAAGCAGAAATGGTGCAGCCTGAATACTAAAGAGTGTTCCAAAGTTGATCCAATACAGAAAACGCCAAAACATCCTTTGACCTTAACCTGGACTCTGGAACAGCTAGGATGCCTCCCCCATCAGATCTGAGCGACCTTTTGGACAGTAGGGAGTTAAGAGTTCACTGATGTTCTCTGATGTTCTCTGGCGCCATGCCATACAAATACACCCCACCATTAAAAAGCATCTTGCTTCAATAAGAACCGTGTAAAGGTCCAAGGTTCTGTTTGGAAAGCAGCCCTGGTACTGATTTTCTTTAGATTTACAATTAATCAATTAGTGACGTTAAAAAGCCCGTGTCTCTGAATAATAGGAAGAATCGCACCAGTAGTCAGATGTTGACAGAATGGAGTAGAAAATAAATCCCAAGTCAGCTCACACCCCGCTGATGAGCTCTCAACATGCTGTACCATGTTATTAAACAGGCATACGGTTTCATCCTCATCTGAAGCAAAGCACAGGGAGCTGACAGTGAAGAACCTGGAAAGCAGAAAACAACATTATTACTGAGCTTTTCACCAAAATGAAAAGGATAAAATACCAGACAGAAATGTAGAGTTTGGTCATGTTGTCCTTCTATGTAGTGAAAGCACTGGAATGCGACTGGAAACGTTACATAATTATGTAAATGATAAAACTAACCAAATGTTATTTGTGCACTGTGTGTGAAATTTACTGTCACCTGCTGAGGCACGCTTTCAGAGATTCTGTTTACCGAACAGAGGTGTCAAGTAACGAAGTACAAATATTTTGTTACCTTACTTAAGTAGACATTTTGGTTATCTATACTTTATTGGAGTAATTATTTTTCAGCCAACTTTTTACTTCTACTCCTCACATTTTCACACAATTGTCTGTACTTTCTACACCTTACATTTTAAAAATAGCTTTGTTACTCCTATTTCAGTCCGGTTTGTCATCGTTCAAATAAAAAAAAACTATCCAGATAAATCGTGCCATTAGGATAAAGTGAATTTGATTGTGGTTGGATGAGAAGTATAAACACATTCCGACACGCTATTGGTTTGTACACGGTCCATCACACTTGACTTTTTGCACCATTCCAATACTTACAGGCAACTAGTCATCATATCTTCTGCTCCATGAAACACATGTTAATGCTCAGTAGTACACATATGTGGTTCTTTAATGCACTTGCATTAGATTCAAATGTGTTCATTTTCAATGGGCATATATGCGGCTGAAACGGGTAGCCTAGTGCATCCCAAACTTTTCAACATTAACATTTTAATATAACATTATAGTCATTATGGCCTTTAGAAAAATGTTTTTTGGGGAGGTGGGGTAGTGCACTATAGGCCCCTGTGGCACCACCTAAGCTTTTGTCTTAATGGCATTTTTTTCCACTTACATTTACTTTTATACTTTAAGTAGTTTTGAAACCAGTACCTTTACACTTTTACTTGAGTAAAAACCTTGAGTTGATACTTCAACTTCTACAGAAGTCTTTTTAAACCCTAGTATCTATACTTCTACTTGAGTAAATGAATGTGAACACTTTTGACACCTCTATTAACGAATATCACCAAGGTGTAAGGACGATCACTCCAAAGTGAAGCTAATGTATAATAATTGTAGGAAAAAAGTTGTAATACACCGATTGTCGATGGGATTTGCACAAAAAGACTTACATTGAATTTCTCTCTAAAAATAATAAGTCAGTATTTGTTTTTTCCAGGACTTATTCCAGTTTCAAGTGATCAGATGGTCCATTTTTAAAAAAGTTCCTCCATTAAGAAGTTCAATGGTTGAATAGAAAGCTTCAAGGTCTACCACGCTGGACTTTGATTGACATTTCTATTTGACAGCTGACTCACCTGCAGGGTCTGAGTTTTCCTGACACATAGCTCCACTGTGTTGTAATTAACAGATTCCTCAAACTAGACTGTAAAATTACTTGATGATGCAATACTTGGTGAAGTTTACCATTTTAACTAGCATTTAGCATTAGCCCACTTATGACCCTCATAAGCTCCTGTAGTTTTGTCCATTTTGTCCAAATACAGTCCTTTCTGGCTCCAAATAACTATAATAGTGACAACCAAATGGAAAACCACTGGTTTCAAAACAGTGGTTGAGCAACCAATGGGTGACATCATGGTTTTTCCATCTGATTCTTATTTACATTCAAATAACAAATATACAATGTAGAGTACACTGTGGCTATAGATGATAAGGTACGCTAACTAGTACTGTAGTGTATCAGCATGCTTGAGGAAGTTTCCAGAGAAAGCTTTCAGCATTAGCGCACCTCTGACCACTCTGGCTCCCATGGTTCACCATTGTTTGTCCAAAAATGGTCACTTCTGGCTCCAAAAAGCCAATACGGCAATAGCCAAATTGCAAACCACTGGCATCAAAACTGCAAGTCAGAAACCAATGGGTGACATCATGTTTCCTCATCTATTTCTTATGTATAGCGTAAGACTTCACCACAGTCAGACTGTACATTACAACAAATGACAAGTTCCAAAACACAGACTCCATCACAAACTTCCCGTTAGCACATAAACACACAAGTCCTCATGACAGTTCACTGATTTCCTGAAGTGGAAAACTCCCATGGTTTTGATTCCCACCATTTCTCACTTGTCATTACCGCTGTCATGTTAGCCTCCTAATATTTCTAATTCCAGCATCTTCATTTTCACACTCATTAACAGCTCAGATCACAAGACTTGAGATGAGAATGTGATATCCCTGTCGTGTGCAGAGAAGTAATGATAGCTCTAGTGTTTGGCTACTATGTGTTGTTATACCACTGAACTGACAGTAGCTGCCAGTAGTTCATAGCAGGAACCTAATAAAACACTTACACTAGATCAATCACTTGCCAGTTTATATATATATGGCATCAGTCTCACCAGCACAATGCGTTCTGACCTGTGGTTAAAGGCCTCGTGGATGTGTGTAAATATGGTTCATACCTGCACAGAGACCTCCAGCCTGTTTTACAGTAATTAGGGTGTATTAGGAGATGCAACATTCGGAGGCATTACCCAGATTTAATGAATAAAGATGTGTACAGCTGTGCACAGTTACTCTTGGAGACATGTCATAATATATTACACTGGCACAACAAATATGCAGAAGTTAGATTGGATGACAAATACAACACGTGATATTCCATGCTGTCTCATAAATGTTACAGAACCAGACCAAAACAAATATTGATTGCATGTCAAATTTTTTATTGGGGGAGAAAACCTTTGGGAGTAATAATGGCGTTACTTGCTGAGACATAAAACAAATTACCTGTCTTATCATTGTCCCATAATCATTTTTTATTGGCTCAGTCGTGCTGCAGAAAAAAACCTCTGGGTTCTGCAGGGTTTTATAATTAATGACATACAGTGTACCTGGCCCTGTGCGCAGTAGTACAATACACCACATGTTTTGTAACTCATTGTGTAAAAAATAAAGAAAACATGAGCGTGGCACAAGCAGCAGAGGCGGAACATATACTAAATTATTGAATGCTATGGAAATAACATAGGGAATACAGGTAACTTTTGTTTATGTGAACTCTGTTTATACAGCCATATAATGAAGGATGCAGGTGAACTAACATGCTCATATACTACTGAAGTAAAGAGTTTTCAGAACATTTTAAAAGTCTGTTACACATCAGAGTAAAGACACTACTCTTTTTTTCACTTTATTGTTTTTCTGTTGATTTGAAGTTTCAATGTGACTTTAAATGCATTTAGAGTTTTAGTCTTACATATAAACAGTTGGTTAAAATATTTTTCAAATTAGTACTTTTTACTATTTTTAGTGCAGTCAAACGATTAAAATTTTTATTCAGATCAATCACAAGGTTGCTGTGGATTCATTTTGGTTGATCACAATTACATATCATTCATTTTTAATCTATATTAATCGCGTTTCATTTTGCATGAGGAAAGAGACTCAAGAAAGAAGGGAATATACAGGGGTTGGACAAAATAATGGAAACACCTTAAAAAATCAACAAAATATAATTTAATATGGTGTAGGTCCGCCTTTTGCGGCAATTACAGCCTCAATTCTCCGAGGTATTGATTCATACAACTTGTGAATGGTTTCCAAAGGAATTTTAAGCCATTCTTCAGTTAGAATAACCTCCAACTCTTTTAGAGACGATGGCGGTGGAAATCGACGTCTTACTTGAATCTCTAAAACTGATCATAAATGCTCAATAATGTTGAGGTCTGGGGACTGTGCCGGCCATACGAGATGCTCAACTTCATTAGAATGTTCCTCATGCCATTCTTTAACAATTCTAGCTGTATGGATTGGGGCATTATCATCTTGAGGTGAAGGTGTTTCCATTATTTTGTCCAACCCCTGTATATGTTCTTAACGTGTTTGTCACAAGCAGGGCGATGCGTTAGCTGAAGTGCTAGAAGAATCCCCAACTAACATATGCTTCATGTTAATGTGATGTTTTGATCTGGAAGTGTTTCAGTGAAAAGGAAACTCCTTCCTGCAGAGTGTGTATAATACTTTGTCGGTCGACTGTTCCGTCTTGGTTTTTTTGTTCTCATATTTGGCAGGTCTGTCTAACTTGTATTTGCACATCTGCCACTCTTTAGCTCAGGTTTATTATGAGACTTTCTTTTAAATTTTTTTTTCATTCTTTATTTGGTCAGGATGTCTCATTGGAATCAGATAAATGTAAGCAATAAATATATTTACACATTTATAACAGGTTTCATTCATTCAGGATACTAGTTTAAGATTTTGGGCTCAGACTTCCATCCATTTGGGTTGTGGATCCCCGTCGGTGACAGAGCCTACCCCAGTTACCTATGGTGGGGTCCACCCTGGACGTGTCACCAGTTCATCACAGGACTGACATATACAAACAATCATTCCTTCTCAGTGTGAGCCCGTTTACATGACCATAAAAATGAGATAACTGAGTAATCAGTTAATCAATTGTAATAATCAGATCTGACACAGTTACATGCACATTTGCATTGTACATTTTACACGTACACAAATGTAAACGAATGAAACAAATCAGATTAATGGGTACACATGCATAAAGACACTGGATTACTGGAGGGAAATCTAGGTGTGTTATTCTGATTTCTCATAATCAAATATTTACCGTTATTTGATAAAGCATATCATGTTATGTTGTTCACATGATCACTTGAATAATGTGATAACTCCAGGAATCAGATCATGACTGTGTGAGACGTATGTTACGCTAAATGGCAGATGAATGTGTGACTTTGAATCTTGCTCTAAAATGTCAGATGACCATCATAAGGCTTATTTAAAAAAAATATAAAAAACAATAGAGAAAATGTATGAACCAAAAAGGGAAAGAAGAAATGAAATATTATAAGCTGTTTTGCTTGATGAGTCTTTTATTTTGCAAATCTAAGTTGTTATATTTTGATTTATATTTTGTATCTGTATTTTGTATTTTTATTTTATTTGTACTGAACAGTCAGTGAAAGATCAGGGTTGTTTCAGGTTTGTGTGTTGTGTGTGGTTAAGTTGAAACTAACACCTGTGTGTGCTGAACGTGGAGAAAAAGTCAGATTCTACGAACAAGATCTTATTTTGCAGCTTTGGTAAGATTGTGGTCTGTGAGCTGAGCAGAAAATCTTGATTATGAACTTAGGGACTTTCTGTGGTTATTGCGTGAGTGCGTACTTACTGAAGCCCTTTGTGGTTAAGCTATGCTGTGTTAGCTGAATTGTTGGTGCAAATGTCAAACCAAGGTGTGATTAACTCAAGTGAACTTTCAAATGTGTTTCTTCTTAGAATTAGCTCATGTGGAATGATTGACGTATGTCTGTGACGTGTTTTACCTGGCAACAACTGTCAACCAATCATATGTGTATGTTGAACTTATGTACCAAATATGGAAGTCTTCCAAGTGACTGAAGACTATAAAATGTAATGAAGATTTTCATGTGTTGGACGAATAGTGTGTCTGAAGAGATACTAGTTGATAACGGACTTTTTTTTGTAATTTTTTTTCTATTTTCCCCTGAAGCAATAAATCAAGCTTTGTTTTAACGTTTTAAACTTCGATCCTTCTTTTGGTGAATTCTTCATTTCTCCTGTGTTGGTTCTTCCATCCAAAACCCAAGTGGTAAGTTAATAATTTCAATAGAGCAACCCCCCCTCTGGTAGCGGATTTAGCCGGACTCCGTTTTACAGAGTATTGGAGTGGTTTGGAGACACACCGATAGTCATGTATTTTGTAAGAGCACACAGTTTAAGTCAGGGCAAAGCAAAAATAGTTACTCGGTGTATACATATAAAGAATAACTGACAGTAATCCATTAACCAAAATTAATTGTGGTTTTTGTGATTTACTGCGTGTTCAATAACTGGATTCTTAGTGAACATGTAAACAGGCTCATTCACACCTGCAGGGGATTTAGACTGACCAGTTAGCCTATTAAGTGCATGTCTTCAGAAAGTGGGCAGAAGCCCGAGTACCCAGACACAGGGAGGACATGCAAAACCCACACAGAAAGACCCATGTCAGCTGCCACTGGACTCAAACCCTGGAACTTGTTTCCGTGAAACAATAGTGCCAACCACTGCACCACTGCGTTGCCTGGTGTAAGAATTAGCTGGTACTCTTACTTTAGCCAGACAGCCGTAGCGCCTGAGACAAATAAAAGAAAGTACTGGCAGCCATCAGATGTAGAAAAAATAATTTGCTTTTATTTTTTCACACACCAAAAAAAACCAAAAAAAACAAAAGTGCCAATGCCGCCGCCGCTGCCACCACCACCACAGATGACAGGAAAATGAGGAACAAGTCACATAACTCCTTCAAATAGGTCTGGCTCAAACCACTAACCCCCCAACAACAGGTGAACTCAGTGTCGATTAGCTTTAAGCTTACAGTAAACATGCCCCTCATTCACACCTATCTACAAAATAAACCGATATATCAACCTTTGTGTTTCATACACTGTGCTATTTCTGAAAATGCACCCCTTGTGACACATTTAATTATTTCCCTCCCCCTGCTAAACCTCCCCTCCCTCTGGGCTGCAAGGTCTGATCAGGCAGATCGTTTACACCTGGCCTGTACTCATACGGGTGCACCTCCATGTGAGTGCCTCAAAGGAAAAGACAAAACAATGAACAAAAGGAAATGAATAAACTTTAAGTGAGAACAAATAGGTACCGTCTTTACACTACAGCCACTTCAGCTCCCTCACACCTGGGCACAGTCTTATTTAACTAATAATTATTAATAATTAATGAAGATGATGATTGTTGTCTGACCGCAACATCAGACTGACAGTATGGGATGATGTGTCATTGGGCTTTAAACTAGAGCCCCACCGATTAATCGGCTGGCCGATTATAGCGTATCACCAGTTAATCAACATCGGCCGATATGTAGCAGATATATTAACTTTTTTTGCTGCACGGAGATTCTGTCGCTCGCTGCTCCTGTGTGTGTGTGTGTGTGTGTGTGTGTGCGTGTGCTGCCTGGAGAATAAGAGGAACTTTAAAGCGAGTTAGTTTCACTTTCACTCCTGCTCGGATAATGACGCTATCACCCCCCCCACACGCACAATCACATAATCACGGAGCTACACCCCCCACCCCCCCCGGCAAAAATCACAGACCGCTACCACACGCTCTGAAGACGATGGACCGCTCAACCCCCCCCCCCCCCCGTCTTATGAAGTATTCACCCCACACACACACACCCATGTCCGTTCACTTCCTGTCTGCCTCACAGTTTCATTCTGCCAGCAGGCCTGGGTGTTAATAGTGTAGGGGAGACTGGGGACAGTTGTAACACAGGTCAGTTGTAACTCTTGCTATTGCTCCAATCAGGAACAACTTAGGACTCACCTAATTCACTCTGCACATGCTCAGTTTAGTCCTTAGTCCACATAAGAAGTGGTAGTGCCGTGAGGCAGACACATCAAAATTTGTGAGGGAAAACATAATTGTGTGGTAAGTAATATTTTTTGCTCTAATTATTTTTGTGATTGCATAGTTTGCATTTGAAAGTTGTGTAAATTATATTTGTCAGATAAACACAGACTTATACAACTGTTTATCCACCTGTCCACAATTATCTAATATAAGATTATTATATCCTGTGTAGATCAGTGTTCTTATTTCATATATCGGCCAATATATTGGTTATCGGCCAATATCGGATATCGGCCAATATATTGGATATTGGCTTTTTTCAGCCCCCAATATTGGTATCGGCATCAGCCCCAAAAATCCCATATCAGTCGGGCTCTACTTTAAACCACCCATGTTTGCATACCTCTTGTGGTCCGTATGAATAAATGAAACAATGCCTGTCTGCCAAGTCGAGCTCTGCTGCTACATACGTAGACAACTGACACACTTCTCCTACCACATATTAACCACACCCTGGAATTTGATGGCATATTTAAACTGCAGCCATTTCCCAGTTCTCCCTCTGACACCCCAAGGCTGTAGCATGGCAGTCTGAGAGTTATTTATTCATCACTGCCCAATACCTATATGTAAAATATTTTTAAGGAATCCTGGAACTGAGACGCTCGAGGATTATTAAAGAGGAAGCGATCTTTATAAGGAAGCAGTATTTTGTGGATTTAAACATATAATTTAGTAATATGCTGAACTGAAATCAAAGACTGACAAAAGCAGAGTTATATATATTAGATTGGTGGTGTAGTTATGTTTCTCTCTAAGTTCACCAATTTGACTGTCGAAGATGTAAACGTTATAACTCACTCCTAAAAGTTCTGAATTACTGTATATGTGTGGGAGGTGATGTGACTCTTTTGGGGTCAACTCTCCATCATCAGACATCATCACCGTGCCTCAGGCATGTTCCTGGTTAGAGGTGGCATTTTCTTTCTTCATTATTACCGCCTACACTTTCTCAGCTAGATGGAAGGAGATTTAAGGAGATTAGAGGTGACGTAATGTGTTGTGACATCCTATCCTCCACAGCACCACTCGGGGTGTAGGCCAGAGACACGAGCTCCACACAATCACACACAAACACAACATGTCTGTGAATCACAGTGTCATAATGCAGGGGCAGACACCATGTGAGCAGTGATGAACAGGCCTTATTTACAAAGCCATATTCACATAAGCACACAAACCTAATGCTCTGTTATCCCACTGATATGATGCCAGGATCATTAGTAACACTGGACCTTTCTCTTTTTCAAGTGGATAATCCAGCATTTACTGTTCAATTTATCTATTTTTTAATCTGTAGTCACACTTTACCCACACATTTCCAAAAGTATATTTTAAGATGTGTAAATTTTTAACCATTATATAACATTCAACATTTGGTAAGGCAACATTTGTAAGACATGAATGTGTGCTTGCGCTTCAGATACATAAAAAAACATGATATCCCACTAGATTCACTGTTAAAGTTCAGTATTCACTGTTTTTAGACATGAGCTTTGGAGATTCTTAGAAAATATGAAAAAAATGTGTTATGTGGGGGGTCTGTAAATCATATGCAATATTTGCCATACATTTCTTCTTTTCTGTACATTCATCATCATGAATTATACGTAAAATTACATTACTATTGATGTATGATTCATGACTGATTCTTGTTAATATGAATAATGATAAATAAAAGATTAAGTGAATTGAAGGACTGGAATTGAAAAGTGAACTCCTGAATGCACAAAGAGGCCTATAATTTGTTTTCCTGGTCAAAACCAGAAGTTACAAACTTGATTTTCCATTCAGAACTTTTTTATTATTATTATCAGCAATAAAGTGCATTCCTGTTATTTCTGAAATAAATAGCATTTCCCTTTGTGCCCTTGCTGTGTTATCCATACCCCTGTGGCACTAAAAGATGCACACCAGAATGCATTGGCCTATTTCATCTGTTTTCTACTTGTTATTATTCATATTCTAATAAAAGTAAAGTTTATTTATTTATTTATTTTGTAAGTGCTGTATCTGTCTCGTATACATATTGAGCTTCCTGGTATAGTTCACACATTGCTGACTCTGTGTTGCTGGGTGTTTGAATGGAATAAAACACTCCTATTAAAACACGCGTCCTACCATAGACTGTAGTCTGACTCAAACTCAGTGTCTTCTTACTGCAAAGCTAAACAAAGAGCCCTCATGATGCTGTTGGGTCAAGGTCAGGGTTAGGGTAACACATTCTGTGGCGATTCAGCAAAATACGACCTGACCTTTGCTGAAATGCACTTTCGGTAACATTGTACATGTACATATTAGATATTAACCGACCAGACAAACTCTTGCTACAGAATCATTCATGTCTTATGAAGTTAAATTTTGATTGTTCCTTGGAAATGACAGATGCTCATAAACTTGATGAAAAATTGACATAGTAAATATAGCTGATTGACTTATTTAAAAAGACACAAAACACCAATATTGACAAATACCATCCCCCTGTAGGCCGGTCCAGTGTTGCGTTTCTCTTAAAATCAATGTTTGACCCTTGGCCCAGTAAGTGACTTTCAGCATGACTTTGGGGGGAATTCTATCCATACAGCTGTTAACATTAAAGCTCCTCCTCTGATTCTTGCTCTCATAAAAGCTGTAAGCCTTGTGTGAACCTGAGCCTTACTGTCTTATCTTCTGCAGTGTGATGTGTATATGAGCTTGGCATTGTCAATAGCTTGTCGAGTGCAAAGCTTTATTTATCTGGCAGTTCCCTGTAAGTACACAATTTAAGCCCGTCCTTTCAACCAAGAGGTAATAACTGCAGCTCAAAATTGAAGCCAATGCTCAAGTATCTTAAAATGTAATAACAATGACTGCCACAAGAAGCTGCCTTTCAAAAAAAAAAAAAAAAAACCCTGAATCCAACTGACCACCACTGAACTTCTCTGTAAATAAAAAGTCAATAAAATGTCATCAATTCTGGACACATTTGTGTGTTTTTTTTTTAGATTTTGGCTAATAAAAGGCTTTGATGTCATGTGATGACAGTTGTCTGTGACAGGTTGACCTTTGGAGCCTCTGTTTATTGAATAAAATCTTTTTCCTGACAGTAGTTTCCATGACCATTGAATGATCTAATGCAAATGAAATTCAGTGTTTAGCATTAGCTCACCACGTCTCCATCCTTTTGTCCTTTTCTGCTGCCAAAACACTGGACACTGCTGCCCCTTGAGTTTTTAATAGTTGTATAGATGGTATACATTGTTGCTTTTTGCCCTTTTTTTAAGGGTGCCTTCCCCTGTGCAAGAAGGAGTGATTCTGCAGGTCATTCCTCCCCACAGCCATCATATCAGATTACATAACAGTTCATAGTAAGATTTCATGCTTTGATTGACAGGTTGGTATGAAAGTTCACTCACTCATGTTGAACTTTTGAGTTTTCTTTTGTTTTGTTTCTTTGGCTTCAGTAGTTAAACCCCTTTTATCCAAATATGGTCACATATGGCTCCAAAAAAGTCAACTTGGTGACAGTCACATAGCAAACTACTGACTCCAAACGACAGAGATATTCACCAATTTTATATACAGTTGCAGAAAAAATTATTAGACCATCAGAAGTCATCAAAAACAATGGTTATGCAATCAAGTACTAACTCCTGTGTGTATCATGTGACGAAAACAGACAGAAAAGAAAACATGGAATGCCTAAAAGCACTGTTTTTGTCAGTACAATGCCATAGCTATTGATGTAAGAACTGATTTTGGTTATTATCAAGAAAACCATGGAAAATGTCTAGATATCAGCTCTAAATTAAACTCTTATGAGATATTTTTGTTGTTATCATTATATTTGTCCAAACAAATGTACCTTTAGTTGTACCAAGCATAAAAAAAATGAACAAGAAATTGAATACCAGGGTGGTCTAAAAAATTTTTCCGCGACTGTAGTCTATGACAAAAATAAACACAGCATGAAATGGGCCACAATCACTGTTGTTCAGTCAAAACATGACAAAGAACTGATTGTAAGTTTTTTTTGTTTGTTTGTTTTTTTTCGCTCATTTAATAGCATTACCTGTGTCACAAATTGCAACTTCAGGAGTTACAGTGACTTAAATGCATGACTCTACAGCAGTGGTTCCCAACCTTTTTTGGCTCGTGACCCCATTTTAACATCACAAATTTCTGGGGGACCCCAGACATTCAAAACAGAGACATTTTTTTTGGCTAAAATTAATTTGTTTTTGATCATGTAATAGTTTGCTATACTATGTTGCAAATAAACGTTAATTTTAGACAACATTTAGTCTACATAATGTATATTATTATGGACAGAGGCAGAAAAGCCAGGTGTAGATTACTGCACAAAGTGAGAATTTTATTTTCCTTGGTCAGGATATGTACAGTCAGTCCAGCTTGGATTTACAAGGCTGACAATTAATACTGAACAAACAAGAACTCAAACTATGAATTGTGAAAGAGCTTCAGTAGTCGCTTTTCCATTGACCCTCAAATTGCACAAATATAACTTGCACATAAAAATGTACCTAATGGAAAAATGACAATTTCGCCAAAAGTCTCATTTTTAAAAGTTTTTGCGCTGGCAAGAGGTGGTTTTTTGGGCGTAGTATAAATGGTACATCATGCAAAACTGCAACGGAAAGACCTTTTTTTGCAACTAAAGTCAGGTGAATTAAAAAAGATGAATGTTGACGTATGTTACAACAAGCGAAGAAGAAGAAGAAGAAACATGTTGCAGTATGTGTGGACTCACCAGGAAACCCAATCATTTTTTAATTTAGTATGAAATAGAGGGGTAATATATAATAATAATGAATATATCTTTAAATCAACACCATATTTGTATTTGTCGCTATGTTTATGGAATGACTTCTCGTGTCATCTCACGATAATAAATAAACAAATCATCGCATTTTTGATTTAATGGAAAAACCAACATTACACTGTAATGGAAATATTACTTATATCCATATATATTCATATATATTTCATATATCATATAGGCTTCTAACTCTATTTCAGATATATTCATGTTTCTGTGTATTATAGAGCAGTTTGAACCTCTTTTGTGTTGTGTCCACAGTAGAAGGCCAAACCTACATTTCTCACAGGGGTCTTATCTTTAAGTTCCTGACACTAACCAAAACACTTTGCACACATCATAATTTTCTCATGGGAGACAGAAGACTACAGGGTGATTTGTATTTTTGGGTTCAGACCGTCTCAGTCTTTGTCTGAGGGGTATCTCTTTCTATGGAGCTCCAAATAAAGGGATTTCTTTGACACTGAACGTTTGAACTTATCCTTCATTATTATAGACGAATTAGTAGAGTAATATTTTTTCCATAACAACACACTTCAGTTTTTTCGACATTTAGTAAATATTGGTAAAGTTTTGAGCAGATGTTCAATGGAAAAGTGACTACTTTCAGCTTCAGAGTTTGTCATGTTTTTTTATGTACAGTGGTTGTGTCTCTAAACTCACCATCTATTTTTTTAATCTTTTATTTTATAAGTTGGTTTTTTGTTTTTTGTTTTTTTTTTTCATCAATTACTAGAAATTTGAGGCAACCCCATCTGGATTCCAGGCGACCCCATGTGGGGTTCTGACCCAAGGTTGAAAAACACTGCTCTATATGACTACCCAGTGTGTTGAAGGGTCATGACCAAGTGTCATTTGACAACTTGTGAGTGAGAAAGGGCTCTCAGTTCCAGAAAATTAAAAGTCCAGTGATTAATGAACACTGGCCCTGTCAAATAGAGCTGTAGATTAAATGAAATGAAAAGCCTGAGATGCCAATGCCAAAAACTGAAGCATCAAAGCAGCAGCCCATAAACCTATAGATGAAGTAGCTCCACCCACTTTTTTTTTTACATACAGTTCATGATTTCATCAACAACCCTAGCCCTGCAAGACATGCAAATGCCAAACTGTAATATCCACACTTCCTCCATTTAGTGTTAACTACAACATCTGTTATTATCACTTGCAAATCGCACAATCATGAACGTGGGCTGCAACAGACCAGGTTTTTTAAAAGTAATCAGTCTGCAATTTATTTAAATAACACTCATTCTATTCAGATAATTTAGCCTGTTGTGCAGAATTACAATGCACATAGTGGAAGAAGCACTGGATTTTATTTTAGTTCCTCGGAGAAATGTAAACTTAAGCACACGCATACGTTCACATTTCATCTGCCTCAATAAATCAATGTTAAGAGGAAATGACTATTCCTTGTAAAGTATCCATATTACTTGAACATGGAGACACATGTGGTGTCAATCCATCCTTTCAATCACCATGAAACTCAGAGAAGCTGTCTACTGTGTGATGGATTTACAGCTTTAGGATCATTCAAAAGAGAGGATTCTCCTTAAGCCTGAAACAGGTGGCACTGACAGAAATCAATTCTCCGCTTTAGATGTATTGCTTATAGGAATAGATAGAAGAGACCTGCAAGTGATGAGCTAAGAATGTGTTGGAATTAAAAATATGCAGACCCTTTACTGGTAACACATTATGGGAAAAGGGCGGAGAAGCTGGCAGATGCCTACTAAACTACCTCCGTTGTCAAATCTACATAAATTTTCCTCTCATCCTTAAAATCAGTGAACTGTGAAAATCAGAGGAATGAAGCAAAATTATTAAATAATTCGTCTTCCTTCTGCTGTGATGTTGTCTGTAAAATGAGTCACGATGGAGGAGTTTACAGCTGATATGTAGAAAATTAATTTTATAACAGTGTCTTAAAAAACACTACATCTAAGAACTTTTTTGTTCTGCAGTTCAATGTGATTTCATTGTTACGTGTAAATATTACTTTGTTGTCAGAAATTCTTTCCCATAAACAGGATCAGCTCTTCCCTATATGTACCACAGGGCATCACAGGACAATGCTTACCTAACTCAACCCAACCAATCTGAAGGCACATTACCTGGATATTTCAAGCTGAAATGCTTAAAATGTTGACTTAATGACAAATGATGTTGAGTTTGAGAAATATTAGTGGGTGTTTACAGATAGGGAATGTACAAAGAGAGACAAGATCATTCTTCATGTGAAAGTATAGAAACCAAATTAAGCATTCAAGATGCATTACTCAGGTTCTGTTGCCCCAGTTTGACCCTTTCTGGTTTTTTTTTCCTTCTCACTATAGTATCTTAAAAGGCCCTTTTAATCCATCTCTCTAAGGACAGGATTTGATATTGCTTTCGTAGCAAACTTTACCACAGATTTTTATCATGCATTCTATATTTTCTTTGCTGTACAAGATAAGAAAGATTGCTAAGCACGGTAATCAATGTCTCACAAGAGTGAAACAGTATTATGTATGTTCACCACACCACAGTCTACATATCAAACACATACATGAAGATCTAAGGGAGAAATAATCCAGGGACATTAATCCTACCATCCCTTATAAATTGAGTAATTCCAGCCTACAAACTGAGGATTTAGACTGAACACTATGAACATGTAATACACACAGTGGTGGCAGCAGCACAGCCTGCTATACATGTGCACATGTGCATGCTTGAAGGCTTACATACACACTTTCTCTTCGAATCTTTGGAATACACACTTACACACACTGTCATGTCTTTCTATCATTCTGGGAACATTCACTGATGTAATGCATTCCCTAGCTTTTTACTCTAACCTTATCCATCACAACTGAATAATATCATATACCCTACCCTTCCCTTAATTCTAGCCATAAACCTAAAACCTAGCCGTTGTAACCTTCAAGAAGCAATAACAATGTCCTCAAAAGACCAAACTGGCCTCGCATTGATGGTTAAAAATCACATTTGTCCACACAACTATGTACAGAGACACATGCACACACACACAAATACACACAGGGCTTACTGTAATCTGTGGCTAGCTGCCTCTGGCACTAATGAAGTCATGCTGCTTCCCTGTGATGAAAACAGTGTAAGACATAACACAACAGTACCTCTCATACTTTACTTCAAGATGTAAAGAGAGAAATATATACTGTATATAGTAAATATGTAAAGCCGTCGTTTCCTCTTTAATCCCTCAATTTCTGTGTCACATCTTCCCATTTCTTCCTTTCTCTTAGTCCCTCCACCTCCTATACAGAGCCTGTTTGTGTGGGTGTGTATTCATTTACTTGATGAGTTTACTGTATGCTTGTCTGTTTTGTGTCATCGCAGCCACATATCTCTTGGATGCATTTAAGGCATTTGCCCGCTCATCTGCTCAAGCCTTTTGTGGCGATGTGCATGAATTTGTGTGAAGAAATGTTGAAGTGGCAGCAGTGATCAACAATGATCCTGCACTCCTCCAACAGTTACAGGCTTAAAACACGAGCTGAGGAAAACCTTCCCTGACTATGTTATCACAGTGTGGTGGAAGGAGGGGGAGGGGTGCGGGAGGATTTCTGTCTTAATCCTTGGCTTCTTCTGCACGTGTGTGTCTGCTTCTGTGCACATTTTTCCTATTCATCTGCATATTTCTATGTCATTGATGCTTGGAAAATCATTAATTGTGTATGTATGTGGTTAGACTTATTAATATTCCACACAGTGTGCTGTCAGCCTCCCAGCCCAGCGACACCTGGTCATGCCTCAGAGCTCCAGGCCTCTGTGGGACATCTCTGAGGCCTTCCCGACAGCCTGACACTGGTGCTGATACACACATACACATGCATCCACACAACTCCTTTTTCCTTTTTGCTTTAATTTTTCATAGGAATTCAGCTTTCACATCACACACAATAAAATGCATGACCGTTTTAGTATTAATACTAAAAATACATTTGGATTAAGATGACTGTGTGCATAATAAGCCTATGACAAATGAGAAAAAAAAAATCATCTTATTTAAAATGTAGCCAAAGACCAGGTGACACTTTCCACTAGTACACACACACATTTGCTTCATAGTGTCAGATGTAAAGCAAGTCTGTATATTTAGGTGTGTTTGTAGAAAACATACATACACATGTACAGATCAGTTCTATTTACACCCAAGGGGAACTTTGTTTTCCATTAGCATTATATTAAAATTAAAAATACTTAAATTTAGACAGACAGACAGACAGACAGACAGACAGACAGACAGACAGACAGACAGACAGACAGACAGACAGACAGACAGACAGACAGACAGACAGACAGACAGACAGACAGATAGATAGATAGATAGATAGATAGATAGATAGATAGATAGATAGATAGATAGATAGATAGATAGATAGATAGATAGATAGATAGATAGATAGATAGATAATCATTCCAATAATGTTATCACAGTAAATCCTCCCCGTCACATGGAATAATCCAGCTCTAGAATCTAGAAGTCAGAATTACAGTGGTTTTTTGCCAACTGGCTGTTTATCTTGGTTGTCATCAGAGAAAGGTTTTCTCTTGTTGTGGAGTTCATCAGATTAAATGATCCGTCAGTTGAGTGAACACTCAGGGAATCTCATTAAGTCTGCACATCACCGCTGGCGCCATCACTTTGTTTATATGACTGGTACAACTTCAAGTAAAAGTAATCTGTTGATTAATCCCTAGATCAGACACATCATCACTGTTTCCTTCTTATTGAACCCTCAACTTGAAACTTTAGTTCAAAGTAATTTGCAAAAATGTTATAGAGATCAGTTCTTTGGATTTGGAGGGATGAGACAAACAACAGAAAAAACAATATAGATGAAAACAACCCTGTCTCGACAACAACCCGTACACCTCAGAAGTCATCTTGACTTTAGGGAGATATTCAACAGGGCAGCATTAGCATTCTCATCACTGGGTGGAAGTCTGACAAGATGCAGAGCATCAAAGAAGAATCAATCTGGAGCTCCACTGTACTTGCAGGTTGCAGGGCTCAGCTCCAATGTAATAAAACAGAGGAGATATTTATCATCTAAGTCCTAACTGTATCACCCTCTGCAGCAGTGGTGCTCTGCTGTCTCTCTCGTACAAAGATCATCGCCTTTATGTAACACAGACATGCACTCCAACTCTCTGTCCCGTACCGATAAATGCAAGGAGGCACCGATGATCATATCGTATGGTGAGGCAGAGAGCATTTATCTTTTACTCCTTTTATTAACATTCATTCTTCTATCTTAAAATCACTCAGTGGGCTTCATTATGCATGCATTATGTTCACAGGCAATCTGTTTTTCATTAGCTTTTCCTCAGTCAGTACATTGTATGTGCTATTCTGGGAGACTCGAGTAAGAGAAGTTCATGATGGAAATAGATACATCAATAATGATTATTGATGGTGAATGAATTTAAATATATATGTATTGATGTGTAATCCATGTCGGTGATGTTAGTGAAGCATCTATTTAATTGTACAAGAAAGAAAAAGTAGCACTGGCATGGGTATGACATAAAAGTAGCCTATAAAAAGCAGCAGCTAGACACAGACAAGCTCCTTGTTCTATTTTTTTTCAGTCCCTGTACATGGACTGCACATGTCTAAGACTGCAGAGACTGTTGATGTCCTCTTATAACAGATCTGGTCTCAAAGACACAAGATATTACTACACACACCTACCCTGATGGATAAAAGTAGTATTACTGGTAGTATTGAGAGTTTAACAGTCCTGTGATCCATACAACAACAGCATCCCAATATCCTTATTGTTTCCTCACCTGCTCTTTTAGTAATTTTTTTTTTCTATCCCATCTGCCACCCTTTCTTCGTTTCCCTGCTCACTATAATAAAGTTTACTGTTTCGTGGGCATCTTATGATTAAAAACAGACAAACCCATAAACACTACAGCTTGAGTATTTATTATTATTACCTGATTAATATGTCTAGAGATATGTAGCACAGGGTGTGTGTGCAGGCCAAAATTCTGTATGTGAAACAGCAGAACGAATTTAAAAAAGCTGATAAATATTGACCTACATTCTTGTTTCCTGTTCATTAACATGAATTAACATGAACAGGAAAGAAGTGGTGCCAAAATACAAATTGGAGGTGAGTGCACTGAGACAAAGTTTGTATTAAATAAAGGCTTAAAGGGGCTATATGTATTATCTCCACTTAAAAATGTTAAAAATGGCTTAAAGTTATCATTCAAGTGTTTAGAATATAGAGCTCTGAAGTTACACTAAAGATGCCAGTGTACAGGATTGTAGAAATACTAACTGAATGGGCTAGGATTTATGTGACCACTAGAGGGTTTATTGAGTCACTGTGTGGGTCTCTTAGCATGTTTAAAACTATTGCCACAGGACGTTTGACCATAGCCTCAGAAAATGATCAGATGGGATAAGAACTGCTAAGAAATCACTTTTACATCATAAATAAATGACGAAGTGATTAATATACAGTGCCTGTCATAAGTATTCACCCCTTTGGATGTTTTACCCTTTTATTGCTTTCATAAATCAATCATGGTCAATAAAATTAGGCCTTTTTCACACAAAAATGTATTGGAAAAAACTGTTTAATGTCACAGTGAAAACAGATTTCTACAAAGTGATGTCAATAAAACAAAAATATATAAAGAAAAATAATTGTTTGCATAATTATTCAAAAAAAAAATTTAAATTAAGGGTCTAGGTCCATCCAGTTGGTGCCAATAGTTTCACAATTAGTGAAATGAGGATCACCTAAGTGGTGTGGATGTGTCTCAAGTGACTGAGGTATAAAACATCCACCGACCACTGGACACAGCTCTAAATGAAAAGAATAGTCTGAAATCACAGCATTTCTTCTACACCGGTGACATTGATTTTGAGATTTATAAGGTATAAAGTTATGATGGGATGTTTTTATTTTTGCTAAGTTTGCCATTTTGTTGATCCATGGTACAGACTACACTGTGACAGTTCTGACCTTGTTTGGATGACTCCAAACAGATCCTTAGCGCAGCTATTGTCAACACAAACCGTACAGAAAAAGGAAGTGATTTGCGGTTTTACTGTGGCTGTTTTCTGTCTGAAAAGAGAGCTAAGCTAACAGAGCTGTAATGTAAACTATCAGCTGATGTAGCATGTGGAGATGATTAAAAACACTGTGCAATTTTGACCAACAGTCAAAATAAACACCTATGGGTTTTTGCTTGAAGAGGACATTTGATGATACTATAATGCAGATGTGTGGAAACAATGAGCTTTATACTTTATTCAGTGAGTCATACAGTCTGTGAATACATAGCATTAATGCGTTTGTGTTTTGGTCATCAGTGTTTTCTGGTATGTGACTTCCACCGGCTGTTGACAGTTTGGAATATGAATACTACATAGAACCCCTTTAAGTGCTGTATACAGTATATCTCTACCAATACAGCTAAAATGTAATCAGACTTATTTGTGTAATTATAGATAATTAGTATATATAATAATTAAGTATAATTGTACACATATTATTTTTTCTGTCATCAGAAGAAAATACATCATCACCATACTATTAATATAAGGATTTTTGCATATTTTTGTCTAACCACAGCGCTTTGCACTTTGTTTAGATGAGTGACCATATACATAAGTAAAAGGTTGAAAATAACCAGAGCTGTGGCCCCTGCTGAGGGTGGTGGGTACACATAACAGGGAAACCCCATTTGACTCCCTCAAGCTGAATCTGGCTGACCCCATGAAAGACCTGACCACCAGGAGCTGACTGAAGTTGATCTGACTAAGGGTGACTGGTTTCTTGCTTTTGCTATTCCACAGAGATCTTCTGAATCACTCACAGTCTGACCCGTCACCTAGGACCAATTTGTTTGGGAAACCCTGCCTGGGGCAAATTGCCTCTGACAACATACGTCCCAGGATCATTCGAGCATACACACCCCACAACTACAATACGGTGGAAATTCAAGTGGATCACCCGTAGAGGTTGCACTATAACTTTTGTATTGTCCGTCATTTTAACAGACAGGGTTGTAAAAACTCCGCCATAGCACATTATTATCCATCATTTCAAATTACATTTTTAATGATAATGAGACATATTTAGTAGAGTTTAATGTTCAAAAACATCTTAATGATGCAGTAAATGTAGTTGCTGCTGTCTGATAAACATTATCACTATTACTTACTTGTCCTTCATCCTCCACCACATCAGTCCCTCTTTTTTCACTGCGTTTATCGATGCCATCACATTTACTGGGCTTTTTAAAATAACTAAGGAGACTTGGCTGTCTTGACATTTTGCACTAGCAAAGTAGCATCAAATTTTGGCTAAAATCAGCAAAAACAAGGACACAAGACTTGACAATGACTGATTAATATGCACACTGGCCATCAACTGGACAGGGGGTCTACTACAGGTGAACTAACAGTGAGTCATTTGACAGAAATAATGGTGTTCAAACCCACACCCACGTGTACCTGCGTACATTAAACCCGCAACCCAACCCATGATTAAACACACTGTAACTATTTTTAAGGGCTTTATTTTTGGCTAAAACACACGCCATCAATAAATCTATAATATGTGCTGCTCAATGACGTCTTTGGTCAGATGTAAACAGAGGTGACACTCACTTCAAAATAAAACAAACTGGCTGTGGATCAACCACTCCTCCTGTACCCAACCTAGTGCAGGACTCTGCGGTGTTGTATTCAAGGTAGTTGTGAATGGTGGCGCTGTAGAGCTATATATATATACATATATATATACATATATATATATATATATATATATATATATATATATACACACACACACACACACACACACACACACACAGGTAGGATACTGTTATGGACTGTTTGATGCCTTGTTAAAAGACAGACAGACCACTGATCCTGTGAGCAGGTTCTGTTCACAGTGTTGTGTGAAAACGTTCTTTGGTAGATTACCCTCAGTATTTTAATCTGTTAAAATGATGGACGGCCTTCAGAATTGAATATTTTTGGTTAACGCAAACTCAGATCACTTGTGTTGTATTTTCCAAAACTCTACATTTACTGCATATGTTTATCAGAATGAAGGGAAGGGTTTTCAGAGTATGCATAGTTCATGACAGACATGATCAACAATGATTCTTTTCTGGTCTAAACACTACAGTAAAGTCACCAAAGGACTGATCTAACTCAGAATTTCAGCAACATTTCGTATGCGGCCTATTAATGTCAAAATCAATCTCACATCCTCCAGCTTTACTCTCTCGTCAACAGCAATACACCATACTAAATGCACATTTGTACCTGTAATATTGATATCTATGGAATTATTTTGGTTTGCACCCCCCCGTGGGAACGGTGTTGTATAACCCTTTAAAATATGTAGGACTAGTGGGCCGGTGTTTCTAGACACTTACAAATTGTTTTGGGAAGCTGACTCAGAAACTGACTGTAAATGGCATGAGTAATGACTGAGCAAGCTTTGCAAACAACAAGATTTTTGGCACTAATTTTCCGATTTTTTCATACCACCTTTCATTTAACACATGTCAGTTGTTTCTAATTTGTTTGTGCTGCTTCTTGTCATGGAGTCAACAGTCCCACTAAATAGTGACTTTAATGTTTAGAGCCCATTTAGTTCAGTTTTCTCTGTGTCTTTTAAGACTGTGCACATATTTCCTGTATTCTCTTGCTGTATGTGAAGAAAAAAATATGAGAAATAAATACACATGCTCATTTCAACTCTGCAAAAACAAAAAGCTAAAAGTGGCCTAAGACTTTTACACAGTAATGTTTATATAAGTTACTTTTTCATGTCATTTTTGGTTGTTGAGCTCTTCATTTACTTATCGCTTATTACATTTATTTCACTTACAACATGACAAGGCCAGAATTTGCAGATGAGGCAACATTACTTTCACTTCATTAGATCAAAAGTAGCTTAAAAAAAGCCGTACATTTTAGCATTTGTTATGTACAGGGTGGGGAAGCAAAATTTACAATATTTTGAGGCAGGGATTGAAAGACAGTGTATGACCAATTAGTTTATTTAAAGTCATGAGAATTTATTTGCCACAAGAAAATTGACATAATAGAAAATGTTCTTATTCTATGTGTCCTCCTTCTTTCTCAATAACTGCCTTCACACGCTTCCTGAAACTTGCGCAAGTGTTCCTCAAATATTCAGGTGACAACTTCTCCCATTCTTCTTTAATAGTATCTTCCAGACTTTGTCATAATAGTTTTGCTCATAGTCATTCTCTTCTTTCCATTATAAACAGTCTTTATGGACACTCCAACTATTTTTGAAATCTCCTTTGGTGTGACGAGTGCATTCAGCAAATCACACACTCTTTGACGTTTGCTTTCCTGATTACTCATATGGGCAAAAGTTTCTGAAAAGGTATGGATAATAGTGTTAGGTATGATTATGACATCAATATATGTTTGGTTTCAAAACAACTGACGTAGTGCCTGCTGAGAAAAAACAACTACATCCATCCATCCATCCATTCTCTTCCGCTTATCCGGGGCCGGGTCGCGGGGGTAACAGTCTAAGCAGGGATGCCCAGACTTCCCTCTCCCCAGACACCTCCTCCAGCTCTTCCGGGGGGATCCCGAGGCGTTCCCAGGCCAGCCGAGAGACATAGTCTCTCCAACGTGTCCTGGGTCTTCCCCGAGGTCTCCTCCCGGTGGGACATGCCTGGAACAACTCCCCAGGGAGGCGTCCAGGAGGCATCCGAAACAGATGCCTGAGCCACCTCAGCTGGCCCCTCTCGACGCGGAGGAGTCGGGTAGCGGGTGCAGTGTGGATTGGGTGACAGTCGAAGGCAGGGAGCCCGACAACCCGATCCTCGGACACGGAGTCTAGCTCTTGGGACAAAAACAACTACATGTTCATTGTAAATTTTGCTTCCCCACCCTGTATATATTTTGATACCCTTAATTATATAAGTAATAAACATGAAATTTGCATGAGCAGGAGAGGATAAACCTTTTTGGTGGTTAACCTAATTCTTTTCCAATTGAAAGCATAGAGAAAATCGATGAACCTGTGACAGCTTTGTGTTAATTTTAAGAAATACATTAAGTGCATCAAAGTCAGGAAAAAAATCATTTGTCTTTAAGTCTGGAGAGAAGTTTCAAAACAACTTAAATGGAACTATGCACTCCAGTTACTATTGGCTGCTGAGTATGTCACAAAGGTCAATGTTAAAGTATCTCATGATAGAACAAGGAGACAGAGGACAGACATACAGACACAAGCACAGACAGAAATGAGGGAACATTCAAAGTGATAGAGAAGTGTCTTAGGAAAGAGGCTGTATCGATATCTGGCCAAAGTAGAGTAGACTTCCCATCACCTCAGTCCTAAGGGAGGTGTGGAGCAGAAGGAAGAGACAGAAGAAGTGGATCAGTGTGGGAAGAGACAATAACTGTGTCTCAGCTGATCAATACACTTTCAGAGGATCAATCATCATGGCCCCCTTCAGCCACCAGATGAGCAACCTAACCCAAAGCCTAGGATTGCAAGCCCTGACTCAAGAAAGCCTCAACTGTGACCTGGCTGATGACTCATTCTGGTCCAGATACTTCAATTGGGGCCATTGAAGCATTTACCTCATCACTCTGAGATACTTTTAGGGGACAGTAGGATACAAAGGCCACTCAGTAAATTTTGACTTTAATACTTGACAGGATCTTAATAACAGCCCAAACTGTGCAGAAAGCTTTACAATAATGACTAAGGTTTATTTAGATTTTTTTGGTTGCAATTCAATCTCACAGGAAAAACTGTCTTGGTTGATTGTCAAATGTGTTAAATTAAAGTCATGCCTTTGTGTGAATAAGATCATGTGAAATAAGTAGCATGAGGAGGTCTTGTGACTGTTTTGTGAATCATTAGCTGTCGAGTTATGTAACCACATGCTGTTTACAGTGAATGCATTTGAAATCCATCACCTTACTTTCCTTAGTCTTACACCAGCTCTGATGTACGCCAAAACATCTGGATGTTTGTAGCTGACATTATTCTTTCACAGTTGTGTAATGAAAAAAACAAAAGTTTATTGAAACCTCCAGCTGAATCTATCAACGGGTTCACGCCAAGTTTCTCAGTGAAGTCATTATTGTAAAACATCAACTCTGTTTGTGTTTTCTCTGGAGAATATAAATTCACTGTGATGCAAACTAGAGTCATGAGTGGAGACAATGAAGAAGTCGTCATCTGATTTGCTGACACATCAACAGTCTCAAGGGACTATCCTTAATTAGATAGAAGAAATGCTCTAAAAGCATTTTAATTAAATCATAACAAAAAATCCACACAGGGATCTCCAGGATCTCAATCTGCTAAGTAATATAAGCAGTTTCTGTATAATCACTTGGGCTCCTTTCATACTCACACACAGACATATATATAGATACATATAGACAAACTACTCACAAACTATTCCAACCTTAAATAGTGTTTTGTGGATTGATCAAACTCACCTTTTTCATTTACAGAGCCAGAACCGCACAAGGTTTTTTTTTTTTTCAACACACTAAAGAGGCGAAGCATAAGGAGCTATTACTATAGTGCATTAGAAGTGCCACTTCACCTTTAAAGGATGGTCAGATGGTATTCCTTTGAGAAAAAGAATTGTAACATTCCTACAACTCAGTGGCCTCAAAGTCATAATGAACCAGTACAGGCACATTGAACCATTATGTTGGGACCCATTATGTTGTTCCACAATAATTCATTATGTTGTTCCATTCATACATGTACTTCACAAACAAGGACCACAACCTCCGATGGATGACATCTGTGTTTATTTATGACGGTTAGAAATAGGGATGTAAAGAATTTGCATTCTTTAGATAAGAATTTGCTTGATTAAATTATTAATTGTCGGTTAATTGCCCTTGTCCGCCTGTCCACACTGTCCGAAGGCTGCTGGTTTGTCCGCGCTGCGATACTGCGGCTGGGATAGCCGGTCATCGAACCAGATCATGGCGTTGATGAGTTAGAATGGCTTTAGGGACATGGTGGAGCCAAACACAGATCAGCCGTCTGTTTGTGGGAGCAGTGCACCCCCGAATAAATACACGCACAAATGCGGGGTTGGTATCAGATCAGAGCATTTTCCCTGGAGGCTGGTGTAGTCCATGGTCAGTGAGACAGAAGTTGAAAACATCCTCCAGGCTCCTGATTCGGGACACAGGTATGTAATGCACTTGCGAAGCTTCAGGAGGTAGGGGAAAGATAAATGAGCGAAAAGTTTCCCTTTCACTTCTGCAGGGGCACGGACTGCACCGCCCCGTACCCCCATAGTCTTATAAGTAGGACGGAAAATGATGGTAGCAAGTGCGTGGTTACCACCCAACACGTACGCGTCCCCTGGCCGTACTGCACGCATGCAACAAAACGCACGCACGCACACCCCCACCCACCGGCAAAACGCACGCGCGTGCACCCCCCCCATTACACACCGCCACACCAACAGATAAATTCCACAGGAAACACTGACTGTATCCAATGGTTCAATAAATCAGTCATTAAGGAATATGACATGTTTTTTTCATGAAGTATATAAACAATATTTAGCTTTTATTCTTATAGACCACACTGAAAAAGAAATTCAGGTTCTCAGGAAAATCGCCGCTTATCAATGAATCGTTAATCGATCGATAAGGTCAACCAACTAATGATTAATGAATTAATCGATAATTTGCATCCCTAGTTAGAAACTGATGTCAGATGTGACGATGTGAATGATGACTCTGGCAAAGGAAGGAAGGAAGGAGGGACCCTTGGTTTTGAGATCCAGTTAGTGAGGTTACAAACACTGCCATGTTTGGGACATATTTTGGAGCCAGAGTTTGTGTAGAGGCGATGGGATGCAGCTGGCCGTCTGACTCATTTCAACCAAAATATCTGACATTGATCGGCCGTCACAGCTGTCATTTTCCCTTTTTATAACATCTAGTAATTAATTGAACTCAGACTGATCAGAAACATCATGACATGAATACAAATCAGCCTGAAGAGATCAACCTGAAAAGACAGACATCACCTTTGGGAAAAATGTGTTTAGTTTCCCTTTGACTGATAATGAGGGGGTGGGGCTTTTAACTAGTTGGCTATACTTTTGAGGGGCTATCTCTACATCCATGTTTAGACTCTACTGTTGAGACTCCAAGCTGAGGAGTCCTATGTATTTGTGAACACAGTATACTGTGTTACTGCTGAAGATATCACACAAGGGAAATCTAAGCTTGATTTGGGATTGTCAGAGCCTATTTTTTCTCACAGAGCACATCTCCTCACATCAATCATAGTCTCTCTCTCCCCTGGAGTAGGCTTTCCTTTGCCCTCCACAGTCATCCTGAAAACCACACAGACAAATAAAGTCATGAACACACACATATATAGAAGCACACAACAGGACCCTGAAGCACGGCTTTCCCATTGCCCTGTGTACACGAAGTAGCATGTCAGCTCTGATTATCAACAGTGTTCACTGTTTGCTCCAGGAGCTTCTATTTTAGATTTGTTTTCCTCTTTGCAAGGAAGCACACACAGGCATGGCTTAAACATGTCATTTTAATGGTATTTGCAAAAACATAATCATACAGTGCTTGAAATGTTATGTTGTGTCCCACGCATGGCCTGGAAATGTCGGTTGAATGTGTCGTTTCTGTGCCCATGTGATGTAAGCACTGTGTTCCTTTCTATACTCAGTTGTTCTATATTTAAATATATCTTGCAGTGAGATCAAGCATGCTGTTGAAATTTAAAGATTCATAAAGTACGCCCTACGTTAAAAAGTTTTTGTATAACCATCTGTGGAGTCAAACTGTGGAACCAATTGTGTGTGGAGATGAAACAAATATCAAACATAATTGAGTTTAAAAAAGATATAAAGAATTGATTCTTGAGAGGTACAGTGTTTAATAATGACAGTGAGGGTTGTTTGTTTATGGATAATGTATTGATAAATATGCTGTAATTATTGAAGAAAATTGTTGAATATTTGAGTCTGTTTGTACGAGTGTACTGCCATGAACATACTGTCGTATATAATTCAATTACTGCATTATGTATTTGTTGTGGTTTGATGCTAAAATTAGGAAAAATGTATTGTTTGATTGTTGTATTATGTTAGTGATAAAGGTGTAAAAGCACTTGAGGGGTAAGATTAAATAAGTTTATACTTCTTCTTACTCCTTTTCAACCATGCAAAATTCAGACTTGTATATACTTGACGATCGATTCTGTTCATTTAAATGTTATTTTGTTTTTGTCTTAATTTGCTTTTTTTGTTTTATTTTGTTTCTTTGCATGCTTTAAATAAATAAATAAATAAATGCTGCATTTAATTTACAAGCCAACCATCTGTTACACCACAACTGAAATGTATTTACTGTTATTAGGATGACAAATGTTTGCATTTAACTGTGGAAGACTTAAAATGAGAAGAAAATGAAGTTATTGTCATGACTTTATTATGTTATTTTTGGTTCTCATTAAATTAACTATGGCAAGAAAACACAAAACAGACCCAAGCCTAAAGAAAGAAAGAAAAAAAAAAGAGAGAGAGAGAAGAGAGGTGCAACATCATATGGCAGGAAGAGTGTCCAAATGGGACAAATGCATTTCATTCCTCTCCAGCCCACCCCATGTTGCAGATAGGGCTAAGAGACAGGTACATGTGACGGTAGAAAAACAAACAAACAGAGAGAGAGAGAGACAGATGTACAGAGTCCCAAAGGGAGAAAAGGGAACTTAAAGAGTGCGAGTAAGATATACCGAGAGGGAAACGACTGAGCGCCATGTGATTCATGGGGACTTTTACTGCCTCGGAAAGGTGTCGCCTCCCATCACAGTTCAGAATCAGTTTGGTGTAGCACATACAGTAGCAGGTAATACAGCCCCCCCTGCTCATTTTATCACACTTTCTTTCACGTTAACGCTCTCATCTGTCATTTCACTTCCTCTCTGAAATGCAGCCTCAAACACAGAGAAATAGGAGATTGACTTTAAAAGAGAGAGGTCCCCAAGCAAGATAGCCTCGAACACCAGGAAAGCATTTAAAGATCTTCAAGAGCATTCCCTCATGTTTTGTCTTCAAAAAGAAAGGCCAAGATGTATCTTATTGACACTGAGAAAAAGCAGACAAAGGATTACAGACTGAGAAAAGAAAGTGTGTGTGTGTGGAGCAGGTGCATCAAAAGTCAAGGACAGAGATTTCAACCTTCATGACAGACTTCGCCTTAAGGGAAAAGCCAATAGAAGAATTCAAATTACCTCCAGAGTGAAGATGTACAACTGTGAAACACACAGAGTCAAAGATAGAGACAACCTTCAGAGTCTTAGAACCTGCTTTATACATTACATACTGTATCTTAAGATGTAATCCAGTAGCACATATGGAAATTTAGCAGCACTGTCATCACTTTACAATGGATGAAGTGGATTATAATATATCAAGGTAGAGTATCGCTCACTTCAGCATTTATAAACTGCAACATTTCAAAGGTAAGGTTTGAGAGATGATTGTTGTACAAATTCACTCATTTGACTGGATCTCATGCATATTGACAGGATGTTGATGCTGTATGTTTTCCTTTATGACCTGCATAAGTCTATGCCCATGGTGCCACCGGACATGACCTTCATGACGGAAATGCTCTGTAGCCTATCATTTCCTGGCACAACCTGAGGCACAGATTCACATGAGTTTATGATGACATTGAGTTGTGTTGTACTACATGTCACAAATAACACTTGAATGTTTTGATACAGAATTGCAAAAGTCTTCCCTAATTTGCTTCCCTGAATTTATGTGCATGTTTCAGTGAACTGATAATGCTATTAATAAGTCTTTTACATTTTAGTCTGTTTTGGTTTGGTTTGGTTTGGTTTGGTTACAGGGCTTAAAATGATATACCCTACATTGCAAACCCATAATCACACCCCTAGTTAGATGCATCTGTAAAGTCTTCTATTACCCATGTAGCCAAATAGTCTAATGCTGTTTTGCCTCATATTCAGTTAAAACTATGTCTTTGTGTAAAACCCAGAGTTGAAGACAACTAAATGGAGGTAAAACGGGCTGAACGCGACAAAACTTTGTTTCCTGTGACATCTGGAGAAGATTGATGGTCTGCTTTGTATTCATTCTGGAGTCTTCAACAGTACTGTATCTCAATTAGAGCCCGACCAATATGGGATTTTTGGGGCCGATGCCGATACCGATATTGGGGGCTAAAAAAAGCCGATATCTGATATATCGGCCGATATCCGATATTGGCCGATAACCGATATATTGGCCAATATATGAAATAAGAACACTGATCTACACAGGATATAATAATCTTATATTAGATAATTGTGGACAGGTGGATAAACAGTTGCATAAATCTTTGTTTATCTCACAAGTATAATTTACACAACTTTCAAATGCAAACTATGCAATCACAAAAATAATTAGAGCATAAAATATTACTTACCACACAATTATGTTTTCCCTCACAAATTTTGATGTGTCTGCCTCACGGCACTACAACTTCTTATGTGGACTAAGGACTAAACTGAGCATGTGCAGAGTGAATTAGGTGAGTCTTAAGTTGTTCCTGATTGGAGCAATTGCAAGAGGGGGAGGTAAGCAGTCCATCCTTGTCAGAGTGTGCGGGGGGTGATTATGTGATTGTGTGTGGGGGGTGATAGCATCATTGTCCGAGCAGGAGTGAAAGTGAAACTAACTCACTTTAAAGTTCCTCTTATTCTCCGGGCAGCACACACACACACACACAGGAGCAGCAAGTGACAGAATCTCCGCACAGCAAAAAAAAAAAGTTAATACATCGGCTACATATTGGCCGATGTTGATTAATTGGTGATACACTATAATCGGCCCGATTAATCGGCCGGCCGATTAATTGGTCGGGCTCTAATCTCAATCAAAGTAACTTAGCGACCAAGTTAAAATGACCCAATCACATAAGAACAAGAAAATGAAACCTATTATGATTGGCTATGAGGACCAAAAAATGCACTGTGGAGTGAATCTTTAATTGGGACCAGGAAGTAAAAATATTCACATAAAAATTAACTAAATAAAGTTAAAACAAGTAGTTGCAGGTACAACAAACCCCACCTCTTGCACATATTGTAGCCTATTTTGGCATGGATCCTGCTGATGTCATCATGTCTATGTGTGTTGCCTCTATATATGTGCCAAGTTTGAAGTAAATTGAGACAAAACTGATGTTTTTGTAGACATTTGAAATTTTGCCCATTATAAGTAAATGGGAAAAGAAAAAGTATTTTAAAAATTCATTAAAAATTTGAGGTTTGACCTACTTTTCCCAAAATGTAACCACATGTAATCTGTCACTGGCAATCTATAAACCCAATTTGGTATGAATTCAACCAACAGTTTTGCTGCTACAGACATTTGAAATTTCACCCATTATAAGTAAATGGGCGAAAAAAATTAAAAATTCATAAAAAGTTTGAACTTTGACCTACTGTTGCCAAAATGTAGTCAGATCTATTCTGGGTCACTGGCAATCTATAAACCCAATTTGGTGTGAATTCAACCAATAGTTTTGCTGCTACAGACATTTGAAATTTCACCCATTATAAGTAAATGGGGGAAAAAATTAAAAATTCATAAAAAGTTTGAACTATGACCTACTGTTGCCAAAATGTAGTCAGATCTATTCTGGGTCACTGGCAATCTATAACCCAATTTGATGTGAATTCAACCAATAGTTTTGCTGCTAGAGTGTTAATAAACAACCAAATCAAAAACAATACCCCTCCCCTCCCCTTCAGGGGGCGGGGTAATAACTTCAGTGACTGCTGATATGAAGTAGGATACAGGACAGATTTTACATAATTTTTTGCTTCAAAGACATTTTTGTTCAAATTAGTATGTTTAAACAGCTTTTGTTCTGCATGTAATTTTATGTTGGGTGATCCCCCTCAGCCCGCTACAGACCAAATGCCACTTGGGATTGGACTGTAAATTCACATAAAAAACAAAAATATTTCATGCTACACACTCACATCAAATCCAACCATCCGTGCAGAATGACATAGGCTATATTTGTATTTTGAGGTGACTCCCTCCATTGATGCTCTGAAACATCTGTTCAAGCATGACACAGAAAGTCTCTAAGATCACAGCCTGAGGTCCCTGTGTTTAAATTAATAAACCATCACACGTATGCACAATAACATTATTTATTTAGCTCAGGAGGAGGGTTTTTCACAGGCTGATGAGTAGGGCAGTGTGTGGCAGTGCAATGTCAGCTGGATGAATGAACGTATAGCCTCAGTTATAAACACACCAACTGGGGGAGTCGAGAAGAAAAGGGGCTATTCAGTTCTTGTGCCAGCTGATATGTCCTCTGTGCCAGTTCTAGTAAAATTCAGTTCACTTTTTCAATCCAGTGTATTTATATAGCACCAATCATAATACATTATTATCTGCAGGCACTTAACAAGGTCATAGAAAGGCCTTAAAAAGACTATGTCGGGAGGAAATCCAAGAAATTCTCCAGGAGCAAGCCCAAGGCGACAGTGGGGAGGAAAACGTATTTTACAGAAGAAAAAAGAACTAGTCTCTGGGTCGGTGGCCATCTGCCTCAACTGGCCTGGGTTGGTGGACTGAGGAGTGAGAATAGAACAGCATAGACAAAGAACGAAGTCATTGTCTTGACAAATATTAATATTTTAACTCTGATTTAAAACTGAAATGAAATTTACTGGGTTTTGATGGAAAAGTTCTACTTCATTTCTTTTACCATCTGCCCTGAGGAAGTATCACTTTCAGAAGTTAAAGGGTAGCTTTAACATCATAAGTGTTGGTTTGTATAACACTGGTCTACGATTTTTAGAAAAGATTTGCTTCAGAGATGAAATGTGCTAAATGTTACATATTTTAATAAGATTAATTGGAAAATAAATGACAAAAGTGCCGGTTTGCTGAGGTTTTCAAGGTATATGATTAAGTGTTATTACACATATATATTGGTTTATGTACATTTATATAACAGTTTTATAAATCTTCCACTAAATAGAACCTGTAAAATGAATGTATTCTAATGTGCAGACAGCGTTTTGAAGTAGATCTTGTAGCTCTGAGACAAATATTCCTTTTGAGTCAAACCCATTCTCTCGTTAATTCTTGAATTTCACATTTTGACCCAAGGCTGTATCTTGGAAAGTTCAGCCAACCAGCATTTTTTACTTGATTTTTCTTCATCAGTGATTCTCATGTGGTAAAATTTCATTACTTTTATTCTGGAAGCATTTTCCTTGTAGACCCGTGTAAGCCAAAAAATAACCAAATTAGAGGTAGTAACCATTTACAATCTTTCTTGAACATGATGAAATTATATATTAATGCTTAAACCATAAAGACCCAGTGCTATTTTTTATGTCAGTTCCCAAATTAATTTTTCTCTTTATTTTTCTTACATGATTTATCACCATTTATTATTATACTAGCTTCTGTATTTTATGCTTTTTAAGAGAAAATCATGGATTTTCCTATGTTAATTTACAGATCATATAGATGTTCATATAAACTCAGATTAAAGTTGAGGGTTATTGTATTGGAAACAGAGGGCTACCCAAGCACTCTAAGTGCAAGGAAATGTATGTGCAAATTGACAATGGGAAGAATAAAAATCATACAAAAAGACTTAGTGAGGGGGGACTAGGAAAATTTACTGGGGAAAAAAATAGGAAAAAAATTCGTAGGAAAAAACCTTGTAAAAAATTTTGTTGAAAAAAAAAACATGACAAAAACGTGGTGGGGGGAAAAAAAATTGAGGAAAAAAATTTAGTGGGGAAAAATAAAAAAACAGGAAAAAAGACTTAGTTGGTTTTAAACCATCCTAAATACCTCACCTATCACTAACTGATGCCTTTTGGATTATTTAGAACAGTCTTTTTCCCTGGAGTTTCTGTGCTTTGTTGCCTCACAGGTTTTCCCTGGATCATCTCTGGACCTGCTGCTGTGGTCCTGCCTCTGTCCTGTCTTCATCCTCATCACTCACTCATCCATACAGGGGGTGTGTCCATTCTGTTCCAGTGCTGTAACTGGCGTGAAACCAAAAGTGAAACTCAACTTTGGACATCTGACTGCCGGCTTCTCTTTTACTGTCAAACAGAATGTTCACAACTTCTAACCTATATCCACTGGGCCCCCTGGGAATGCTGGGCCCCATGAATTTGTCATGTTTACCCCCCCCACCCCATCCCCGCCCCCCTTTATGGTGCCCCAGGATTTTACTGGTAAATAAATGTTGTAGTAGAAGATGATGGTGTTTCCACGTTAACTATGGAGCCTCTGAACGTCCAAATGGGTCATACCTGGTGACCATGAAAAACTTAGTTTTCCACCAATTATTGATGTGGATCAACAGGTAGATCAGTAGATAATTTGACACTGGTAGCTGTACAGGTCTTTATGGATTAAAGTGTGTACTCTAGTCAATGATTGATTTGAGTCCATTTCATGAGAAGTATTTTTCTAGATGTACTCATTTGAAGTAGAGACATATGGCCCAAAATTTTAGCAGCTGAAAAGGAATAAGCCTGTGTTAGCTTGTGCGCAGTGTTAGCCAATATAAGCGCCTCCTCTATTTAATCCTAGAAAGCAGCACAAGCAAAGACATTCCTCTGTGTATGAAGATTTTTATTGCCAAACCATGTTTCCAGCTCATATATTGAGGTTTCCTAAAATCATATTAAGGACTTCTTTTGTTCTGTTGCACCCAGGCTTTTGATGTTCAAAGACAAAACACATTAATGGGATATTTACTCACACAGCACCCACATATAAATACTGTATGAGGTATGATTCATTTAGGAGAAAAAAATGGAAAAGGTAGATTAGTACTGTTGATTTTTCTTCTGATTTTGTGTTGAAAGGTTACAAAGCAGGTGATGTAAAAGTAAGTCAGTACAAAACAAACTCCAAAAAATTTGACAGCAGATATAAAACGCATTATTTCCTGTTTTGGAGAGATGAGTGTTGTTATGGGAGGTAGCCAATACATAATAATCTATGCGTCTGTTAAATACAGATGGCATTTTGGGGGTTTGTTTTGCACATTTTTCATCATACGGTAAAGGAAATCATTGAAAGAAGGTAGCTTGGCAGAAACAAACTTCTATTATATCATAAACTTGCAGACTCTGGCTCTACCCTTTTCTTTCCTCGCCCTATAATCCTTAAGAGAGAGCTAAATTCTCCATTCTCCACCCTCACATTTGGCTTTATCTTAACTTGACATCAAAACCAACCTAAAGAAGTTGCATTAAGATTCTGTCAGGATAGGGATAAACACAAGAAAATAAATGTAAAGAAGATTAAAGTTTGACTTCCTGAGATGCAGAAAAAAAAAGATGTTTGTGAGGTATATTTTAGCATGTTACCACATCTGTGCTAAATTCCAGTAATTCCTTATCTAAATGCAGTTTCAGTTGCATTTGCAGCAAAATTGAAATGCCAGGTCTGTGTCACTGCTCTGCTGTGTGCGTGATTGCATTATGTCATATTATATTATGTTAGATTAGATTAGATAACATCGGATGAAACCTTAATTATCTTCATGACCTTAATGATCTCCACTGGGATATTGTATCACAGCGGCAAAGATTAAGATTTGTGCCGCTCCTATAACATGTGCAGCGAGCGCAAAGGACAATAAAATAAGATATATGCATGTGTACGTTAAGGGGTTATGGGGTGCACGGTGTTTACAGACATGCTTGACATTCACGTCACGCTAAGTAATATCCGAGTCATGTTCAGGGGTTAATCAGACGTGTGAAAATATGCATGTCCTGTATGTCAGCAAAAAAAAAAGGTTAAAACATCTTCAGCTAAACGAAAGGACGGAAACAGATGAATCATGACGTGGAAGTCAGTGTAGTGTGACAAGCATGAACACCACTAGTGGGGATAGGGGATGTGCATTTTGGGCTTTTGGGGGTTTTTTTTACAGTATAATGAGGCAGCTGTCAGTACAGACACACAAACACACAAGTACACATAAACTCACCGGTCACTTCTTGGGTTTACTGTTAGAAAGAATGAGAAATAAATCACCCATCAATCAAACCAGTGTCTCTCTCTTTTATGTTTATGTTATGTTACACTTGGTTGCTTTGTTGCTGTAATTGCAGTTGGCTGTGTAATTAAAACTGTAAAATGAAATGACAAACTATGAAACAGCTGCGTATATAAATAAAAAACTAAACAATAAATTATATATATATATATATATATGTAGCCTGCAACTGAAGTCCCATTCTGCAGCACACATTCTAAAGATCTACACTTTTCCATAAGGGAAACAGGGGCACCATTAGCACCTGAAATACCTCATTAAATGTGATATTAAACATGTTCATTACAGCAAAAATAACCGTAAATTTAAGAATAAAATGTGGCTCATGGAAACATATGTTGAGGTTGTTTTAAATATTAACTAATTTCATTTCTGTTTGAATATATTCACCTCCAAATCATGAGGCGCCGGCCAAATGAGCATATTGACTCTCAATTCCATGTTTTTCACCTTCTTTATTCCTCAGATCCTTGACCTTCATTCCTCGACTGTTTTCCAGAAATCGATCTCACCACCACATCTTAAAGGATCTGTCAGCTCCCTAAAATGCAAATTGAGAGCTGATGAGTGTGGACCAAGGAGGCTCACCAGTAGAGCTATGGAGTGTCTATACTGAACCACAGACATGGACTGAAAGTAATTAGTGGAAGGTGGAGAAATCGTGATGTCACTGACCCATGGTTTTGAGGGCAGTATTTTGCAGTTTGATTCAGATTCAGATTTCTTTATTGTCATTCAGACATTACATCAGAGATGTACTTAGCCACAATAAAAACAATTAGAGAAAACACCATAAGAATAAATATATATATACATATATATACATATATATATATATATATATATATATATATATATATATATATATATATATATATATATATATATATATATATCCTGCTACTATAATGTTATTTTTGTACCATGTTTAATGCAAATGATCCATAATTCTGTAATTTGTCATAATTTTACATTTTCAGTCTTACATACCCTGAGTAACTATTGTCAATTTCAGTCGATTTCACTGTACCATATATTGGTGGGGAGTACCACTAGGTTCTATTTGTAAATAAAGTGTATTATAGTTTACAATTAAAATGTTTGTTTCATTTTTTTTTCACATATTTGCAAATTCCATGTATTGATTTTTGTAATAATTTAGATCATTTGAATTAAACATGGTATAAAAATAACATTATAGCAGCAGGATTCCATTCTAGGCTGGCCTAGAATAGAATTCCATTCTGGGCCGGCCCGATTCTGAATCAGGCCAGATTCCATTTTGGGCCTCGACATATATATATATACATATATGTGTGTGTGTGTAAATATGTATGTGTAAGATGTACGTGCAAAATGTATGTGCAAAACAGTCAAAAGGTGAGGTCGGTATTTTGCAGTTTGGCCGTTGTGTGAGCTAATCAGATGAATAGTCCAGGGTATACGGCGGTATACCCACTTCTAAATCCCCCTGATGTACACTATTCAGTAGTATCTGAGCCAAATTGCCCAAGTTTTCTCCTAGGATGGTGAAGCCATGACCTGCCCTACTCTGCCTCTAATTGGTTGGTATTCGCTGCCTTCACTGATCAGATTGGTTAACTTTAGGCATGAGGACTGATGAGCCAATCAGAGGCAGAATAGGGCGGGTCATACTGAGAAAAAATTGCTAACTAGCGTGGGCCACCTCTGGAACCTGATTGGACATCTCAGATGCCAGTGCCACCCCAGTTGATTAACAGGTCACTGCACGTCTCATTGAAAGATGCGTAGATAATGGAAATATGAACAAAAAAGGCAGAATAAACGTCATTCAAGTGAGTGACACATATTGAGAGAACCTACTTTCATGGAATACATAATTCTGAGGTAAGTTTAAGGTGGTTTCCAAATGAGTCACTGTTTTAAACTACTGGTCATATGACTGCACATTTAGAGAAGAGATTGTTGCCAATAGTTAAACTGTGTAAGTAGGCTAACGTTATGAAAGGCTAACATTATGAAAGGCTAATGTTGTCCTCTGTTTGCCTCATGCTGAATACATTTACATTCATGCAGCTGCTTGTGTGACCAGTAATGCCTACAAACTGCTCCTGATCCAGTCATGATAATTTTATAACAGTGATCAAATACTACTGACGGATTTTTGGGTAAACTAAATAGAGTAGTCTGACATGTCTATTTCTAAAACAGGATGTTTTTCTGGACTACTTAAAAAAAAAGGCAAAAATTGAGAGTATACCCACTTCTCCTAGGACCACTACACCACTGGAGCTAATGCTACGCGCTAACCTGCCAAGTGTAAAATAGTAAACTTCATCAAACATGGCAAAACAAAGTCAGTTCAGTCTTTTTAACTTCGTATCCATAACTACAGTTCTGCTATTTGTCAGGAAAATGCATTTTTATGAAATAAACCTCAACTTGGCAGGCAAGTGAGCTGTCACACAAACCTGTCAATCAAAGTCAGATGCATCAGACGTCACAGTCTTCTATTTGCCCTAAGATCTAATTAAGGGAGGAATTTATAGATGGACCACTAGATTGCTTTCTATATGTTCAAAATAAAGCAGATGAAACCAGAATAAGTCCTGGAAAAAAGTTAGTATTTTTTTTACAGAGAAGTTTAATGTAAGTCTATGATATTCATATTCAGGGCTTTTTGGAGCCAACCCCAACTGTTTTACAACTTTAGGTACCTCCATGTTGGTTTATTTTGGTGCTGAGATCCTTGCCCCATCATAGCTCTACAGAAGTGTTTTTGACAGTCAGACAAGTGCCTCTGAATTATACATACACGAGCCCTTCTTAAAATGAAAGCTTTTCTCAACCTGATGTTATATTGGTTATTTAAAGTGACCAAATGTGCAATCCAAAAACTCCCTACATCACCTACTGACACATTGTACCATATTGTGAATTGAATTACAGAACAATGATGGAGATCTTAAACAACGGACAATGCAGTTGTAACAGTTGTCATGTTTAAGTGACGATCATTTAAAATGACGGCTTAGAGTCAAGGATGTCTCATTATGTTAAATACCTGTTGTCATTCACATCTCTGGTGGGAGGGACTAAGACATTGAAATGAGGATCTGAGGACCTACAACTGGACAAATGAGAAGAAGGGTGAATGTGGCTCCTAAAACTTTTTACAAGCAGGTGAATTCAGGCTGTGCTCTCATTGGAGGATTAATGAATCAGCTCAAGGTGTATATTTTAGACAATCAAAATACACTTTTTCTCATAAAGCTGGAAAAAGATATTTTTACCTCTTGTGATAATGCAATTCATTCTTACTAGATAAAGTGTAACTAGTACTCAGTATGTAATTATTACAACTGGCTGATGTGTATAAATATGCACTGTATATGTATATACAGTATATGCACCTCCATCTCACTGAAAAAATTACATTTTACTTTGTACATTACAGTGTATTGTTGCACCTTATTGTTTGATCCTGATTCTTTATAGTTATAATTTATTATGTATAGTGTGTTTGCCCTTGCATTTTAATTTTATTCCTATTTTCTATTTTTTCTTTTTTTACTGTTTGTCATGCTACAATTTCCCAGTTTGGGGTCAATAAAATCTATCTATCTATCTATCTATCTATCTATCTATCTATCTATCTATCTATCTATCTATCTATCTATCTATCTATCTATCTATCTATCTATCTATCTATCTATCTATCTATCTATCTATCTATCTATCTATCTATCTATCTATCTATCTATCTACCGTATCTATCTATCTAAATAAGAATCATAAAAGGAACGTGTCTGAAAAACATAATTATTCTAATTTTATGGGGACCAGTATAGTTTTTATTCTCTTGTCTCATGTAGTAGGTTTTGTTGGGCTTCTAAGTCACCTTGAGTGAGATGCAGACACTTGATGAACAGATGATGAACATGCTCAAAATGTCACACCCAACAAAGTTTATTCCTGTTCAGCCCATTACACCTGTATTTAGCCCCCCTCCAGTTCTGTGTTTTATACAACAACTGTAGTTTAACAGAGTATGTGGGAAAATGCCTCTTGGCTTTTCAGCTACACTGGTAGAACAGGGTGTCGATGTACCAGTAGTCTGTGGGCTGTGGTGAGTGGACGGGTGGTGGGGTTATCAGCTGGGTGTTCAGGGGTTTGGTCTTTGTGAGTTCATGCATTTTTGTTCTTTTTCTTGCAAAAAAACACTAAAATACAATTTAGTTTAGTTTAGTTTAGTTTAGTTTAGTTTAGTTTAGTTTAGTCAAACATTTAAATGAAAGGCTTATGACCTGTCACCATAAGCATTCAGCTGACTGACACATACACAAATCCATAACCTCCCACTTGTTTAGCAGCAGCTGCTCCCTATCACACTGTTTATTCAGATTTTCATTTGGAAATTTCACTTCAAAATTGCATGTAGTTACCATATTGCATGCCTGCATGGATTTATATAGAAAAAAAACATCTTCCAATGAATTTCTGGACAGCTCATTTAAGTTGTTCATTATGGAGTAATCGAAATGCAAATACCTGAATATCACAGTGGCATATTTGTTTTCAGATTTTCAGTCACATTCCATTTGACTAATAAATGTCATAAACTCTATGATTAAAATAACTGGATATCAGTTGACTATTCATGAAGCCAATTCTCAAACAGACAAAATGCTCATACATTATTTAATTAGTGCTGATTACTTAACAAACAATAATAAAGTTTAACAGCCTGAGCTTGCCAGTGACTCCCAAAACAGCAAGTGTTTGCATATTTGCTAAACTGGGATGACAGTTGAGTGCCCCTGAAGGCACTAGGACCAACACCATCACCATGACCAGTATTGTTGTTTTTGTGGATGGATTGGTTGACTAAAGCACTAAAGCCTAGTGAATAAAACAGTACATCACATATGGCTTCAAACATGTCAGAGGAGGATCCCATTTCCTAAAAGCCTTGACAAACTCATGATCAACGCAAATTTATGGCAAGGTCAAAATAAAATTATTACTTAGAATATTTTTGTTACATATACAGTACAGCGCCCGGAGGGATGTTTAAATTTTTATTGATGTCCCTGAATATTTTAATATGTTTAAATCAGGGTTATATATATCAGAAACAAGAAAAAGCTGCCAGCATTTCTTCACATCCCTACATAATAACACAAGAAGAACTATGAACTCAGCAGGTAACTGCGTCTGCATTGGCTTTGTTCAGACAAACATACTATATTTTCAGCGCAAAAGGCTGAAGAGCTCTCCTACGTCACTGCATGATCTGGCAAATAATAAGGTCAAGAAATAGAAAGAAGCACATACTGATCCTCAGTGAGTATAAAAAAGAGATAAACCTTGAGCTTTTTCACTTCATGTTTGTCCTTTTAGAAATGTGGAGCATCATTCCCTACTTGAAAAACACTTACAGGAACAAGTGCATGCTTTTCATTGTTGCTATTATTGCTGTTATAATGCTACTTGTATAAGGTATGGATGATCTGTATTCTGAAAAGGATTTGTCATAGGTGAGTATAATTAATGCATATAAACATAATAAAAGGCCGGCAGTAAAACCGCCAGTGTAAACAACCAGTTGAATAGCACAGTCGTGATTGCTCTAGGGAAAAAATGAAGCCTAGAAAAAGTTACTTTATTAAAAACTTAAGCGCAAATATACAATACTTACAATAGAGACGAAGTACACAATGATAGACAGCATTTGATAGACAGAATTAGACTCAGCAGGGAGATGAGGTTTGTGAGGCAGAAAGGTCAAAAATGCACAAAGAGAAAGAGAAATCAAATACTGAGCTGTAACTGCACCCAATAAGTACCCTGTAAAACACCTCAGCCTGGGAAAAGGGCCAGAGCACTGACAGACTGTCTGGAGCTGAAAGGACAGCAGTGCCCTCTGGTGGACAGACAGGAGACAGTCCAGCAGAGGTCTGCAGAGGGTTACTAATGCACAGACAAAGGAGAAACAGCCCAAAAGCTGTCTTAGATTTCACTTTTCACCAAAATTGTGTCTTTGTAAACTGTTGAATACATTTAACATGTTGGTTTTGCTGCCTATGAATCTCCTGACAATTGTATTATTTAGTCTTTAGTACCTGAATTAGGTTTTGATTTTAAGATTTAAACTGAAATTATAAAATGCTTTTACAACTTAACTGACATAACTAGACTTCAACACTACTGCAAGCCTCATGAGGTGTGTGTGGTTCCAAAAATGGACGGACGGACACATGGATGGATGCATGGTTGGATGGACGGACAGACGGATGTATGTGTGGATGGATGGATGGATGGATGGATAGATGGAGGGAGGGACGGATGAACAGATGTATGTGTGGATGGATGGATGGACGGACGGACGGACGGTATAAGACCATACCTGAAAACATGAGATGTCTGAAATAATTTTCACGTTGTGCTATAATAGTTTTATTTGCCATATTCTTATTAAAACTCAACAATGAATTTGTAAGCCTTTTGCAAAATGAAGGGGCTAAGCTTATCAAGGTACAAAATACCAAAACACGTTTGTAGTAGTAGTTTCACTAATAGCATGAATTCAATTTGAATTTACAGGTCAATTTTCAGTCTTTCTTGTGCTTCACTACTTCTGACAAATATGACTAATGCATATTTTCTCATCTGAATGACTTATTTTCCCCATCTGTCAGGGGTTATCGCACACCATTCACCTCAGCTCTAAATTAAAATAATTCACTACTACACCTTGAACGTGACGCCAGTTCATCACAGGTCTGACATATACAGAAGAACAACTGATCACTCTAAAGTTGACACCTGCAGGTGATTTAGATCATAAGACATGCACCTATTTTAACATATACACAAAATCTATATCATATTTTAACAGTTTATTTTGTCGCTGTTAAGAAAGCTGTCTACAAACATATAATGACAGATGAACAAAAACCACAAACATGTTAATCCCATACCTAGTCCTTGAACTACTTCAACTATAGTTCAAATCAATACAAAATGTAAACAAATGCATGAACAGGGCTGTAAGGTATGTGGACTTTCCAAAAGCTATGAGTGGAAAATAACATGGTGGTTCATTTTTCCCCCCGTCGTCTGAAGAGTTTTATGAACGCTGCTGCAGTAATATAATAAGCAACATTGCACTCGGCTCAAGCAGCTTTTCCTCGATGCCCCTCCAGCAATTAAACGCCTCTTCAGCAGATCTCCACGGCTAAAGCAAATGTAAAGTGAGACAGCCTTAATACAGCCTCTTATTTTTCTACTTTGCTCTGTAGGACGGCTGGGTGGTTTAAGATACTGCAGTTATGTGACAAGAAGTATTTAGTCAGAACCCCGGTGACAGACAACTGAGGAGATTCAATATTCTGGGCAGTTTAACCTGCTCTTTGATTTCAAAGGTGGGAAATCAATTTGATGTCACCAGTGGTAAGTAATCAGATACATTAATTAAGCAAAAATACTAATAACACTGCATTAGAAGTACAAGTTATAAACTCCATTATGTGATGTGTCTTATTTTAATATTTATGATATTACTGCTGCAATAATGTGCATTTTGTGAAGATGTTTAAGGTTAAGCTCGTGTAAACTACTTTATATACTGTTGTGAAGTCTAATTAAGAGCAGTGCGTCATATTCGACGTAAGTTTGAATTGTCTCTGTTCTGTGAGAAATAACTATCTATAAAAAAATCTAAAAACTCAACTTCAGACATTGTATCAGTGGATTTTCCAGTGAATCCAGGCAACGTTTTATGAAGTTAATTTTGTGTAAGAAGTAGAAAAATGTGTTTAATCCATCAAGGAGCAGCTAATTACTCAGTTTATCACAAACATTCATAAACATGGGGGAAAAGTCTCATTATCAGTGGAACTCCACGGTAAATGTATCCCTTATCCATGTGTCTCACATACTGAGACAATGCATTTTGTTTCTGGATAAGATAAGATAAGATAAGATAAGATAAGATAAGATAAGATAAGATAAGATAAGATAAGATAAGATAAGATAAGACTTTACTGATCCCACCACGGGGAAATTAAACAGTTTTACAGCAGTAATATGCAATGCAGCAGTGCAAAAGAAAGGCAGGTAGAAATAAATGTTCTTAAAAGTATAAAAATGTAAGTGTAAAATTTAAAGATACTCCAACTAATAAGCTTTACTTATTTTTTAAATGGTATTTCATGCACATTTCCGCTGCTGTCACATAAAGATTAGGGGTTGATTCAAGGAAATCAGCACAATATGTTAGTAGTTATACATTTCAATCACCTATTTGGAAAAAAAGATGTGCGTTAAGACATAAACTACTGTATAATTTATAGTTATAAAGCTCCTGCTCTTCAATGTTTGATTCATCATTATCTTAAAAGGGTTTTATGTTGTATTGAGATTCCAAACTCTCAACAGCCGGAGGAAGTCACGAACCAGAACACACTCACAACTACCAAACCACCAACAAATCAACAGTATGTATCCACAGACTGTATCACTCACTGAATAAATCATGAAGCTTCAATTAGTCTTCGTGCACTGTGTCATCTGATAGTTTATGTTATAGCTCTGTTAGCTTATGTCGTCTATTCTGTCTGAGAGAATACAGCCCAAGTAAAACCACAAACCATTTCTGTTTTCTGTTCAGTTTGTGTGGTCAATATCTCATTGTTTACACACATCTGTATTATTTCTTCTTCTAAACAAAAATTCTGTTATTTTTGCAGTCGATCAAATTAACAGTGTGTCTTCTAATCTCCACATGAAGTTTCAGCTGATAGTTTGCATTATGGATCTGTTAGCTTAGCTCTGTTTTAGACACGAAACAACACAGAACTAAGAAAGTACTCGGAGAGAGCAGACCTTCACCAAGGCAGATCAGTGCCACCCCCCCATACACACACACACACACACACACACACACACACACACACACACACAGACAATCACCACCAAAATGTATTCATTTGTTCCTTGTGCCAGTATCAACATTTCCTGAAAATTTCATCAAAATTCTTCCATAACTTTTTGAGTTATCTTGCTAACAAACAGACAGACAGACAGACAAGCAGACAAACCCCGATGAAAACATAACCTCCCCCATCCTTGGTGGAGGTAAAAACTACAAATCACCTCTGTTTTCTGTAGATTTGGAATTCATTAGATACAAGGGAGTAGGTTTGATTCTGACATTGGTGGGGACACAAAAGTGCTCCAAGGCAGCATTCCTGAAAGTCGATGTTTTTTTTTTGCATTTGCGATCATAGTTTCACGTCATGTAGAGCTGATCAAACAAGCAAACAATCATAGTCAGTCGGTTCTAGTCATTTTGGCACCCTAGGTGAGATATGAATTGGAATTTTTTTTTTTTTTTTTTTTGGGGGGGGGGGCACGAAGAGGAGATACATGAAGCATGAGAGGAGGTGCACAAAGCAGCCAGCAGTAAATCACATAGAAACATATATCAAACAGCCAACTAGCAGTAAACCATATAGAAACATAAATCAGATAGAAACATTTAAAAACCAGCCAACCAGCAGTAAACCATATAGAAACATATATAAACCACATAGAACAGTGGTTTCCAACCTTTTTTGGCTTGTGACCCCATTTTATCATCACCAATTTCTGGTGACCCCAGACATTCAAAACGAGACTTTTTTTTTTTTTTTTGCTAAAATTAATTTGTTTTTGATCATGTAATAGTTTGCTATACTATGTTGCAAATAAACGTTAATTTTAGTTGACAGTCTATATAATGTATATTATTGTGGACAGAGGCAGAAAAGTCGGGTGTAGATTACTGCACAAAGGGAGAATTTTATTTTCCTTGGTCAGGATATGTACAGTCAGTCCAGCTTGGATTTACAAGGCTGACAGTTAATACTGAACAAACAAGAACTCAAACTATGAATTATGAAAGAGCTGCAGCATCTGAAACTGACCACAATGAACATTTGAAAGATAAACAGTACCACAGTGCTTCAGTTTAAGCTTCAGAATTTGTCATGTCTTTTATATATTGTCATTGTCTCTGTCAACTCACCATCTATTTTTTATTAGCAAGTTTTTATTTTTATCAATTACTAAAAATTTCAGGCGATCCCAATTGATTTCCAGCCAACCCCACCTGGGGACCCGACCCAAAGGTTGAAAAACACTGACACAGAAACATTTATAAACCAGCCAACTAGCAGTAAACCAGATGTAAACATATATAGACCAGTTCAGCAGAGGTAAACCAGATGTAAACATATATAGACCAGTTCAGCAGAGGTAAACCAGATGTAAACACATATAGACCAGTTCAGCAGCAGTAAACCACACACCTTAGCAGATATCTCATATCTAAATCATCTGCAGTTCTATTATTAGCCAACTCTGCTTCATTTCAGTTCAGCTAGCTGTAGCTAGTAACATCAAATGTTTTTTAACATTGTAAAAGGTTACATACCTCTATAATTGGATTATTTTTCTGTACAAAATTATATTTGTGCCAGTTTCTTGAGCGAGCAACGATAGATTCTGAGCACACAATTAGAGATTTTGAGCACATAAAAATATATTTTGCGAGCACATCAATTATATTTCAAAAAGAAATTACACTTGAGCAAACAAAAATCGATATTGTGCTCCATAAATGCGTTTGCATGTTAGTTTTACTCATAATGTTCTCTCACACATTCTTTCCATGGCGCACACACAGACCGCTGCGCTCGCTCACTTTCCCCTTCCCTCTCTCGCTCAACCTCCCTCTCCCTGCGCGCTCAGGTTGTCGTGTCCGCACGCTCAACTTGACACACACGTTACAATTGTGCCACAAAACTAACCAATCGGAGAGCTTGCGGAAGTACACTCTGATTGGCTGTTCACTCTCCAATTAGCTCGCTAGTTACATTTACCCGAAAAAACAGCGCTCGATGAGACAGACACGGACCGGAAGAGGAGGAATTGATTCTACACAAACTTCAGTCAGTATTTATTATTATTATGATTATTGTCTCATGTCATACCACTACTTTGTTTAGTTTTTGTACTATAGTGCCGTAACGTTAGGACTGCATTGTCTGGGTTTACATTATATGTTTATTTGTATAAGTTTGTGTAGAATCAATTCCTCCTCTTCCGGTCCATGTCTGTCTCATCGAGCGCTGTTTTTTCGGGTAAATGTAACTAGCGAGCTAATTGGAGAGTGAACAGCCAATCAGAGTGTACTTCCGCAAGCTCTCCGATTGGTTGGTTTTGTGGCACAATTGTCGCGTGTGTCAAGTTGAGCGTGCGGACACGACAACCTGAGCGCGCAGGGAGAGGGAGGTTGAGCGAGAGAGGGAAGGGGAAAGTGAGCGAGCGCAGCGGTCTGTGTGTGCGCCATGGAAAGAATGTGTGAGAGAACATTATGAGTAAAACTAACATGCAAACGCATTTATGGAGCACAATATCGATTTTTGTTTGCTCAAGCGTAATTTCTTTTTGAAATATAATTGATGTGCTCGCAAAATATATTTTTATGTGCTCAAAATCTCTAATTGTGTGCTCAGAATCTATCGTTGCTCGCTCAAGAAACTGGCACAAATATAATTCCATATTTCTGCCTCCTCTTCTAAACTGTGCAGCTAAGGCCTTGGAAGGCCTTTTCATGGTGATAAACTCTCCAACCTCCAACCAACTCTCCTGCTTAGTTCTACACCTGTCTGTCTGTCACTCACACACACAGTGAGCACTGGTCTGGGAGAGCTCACCTGAGAAATTACAGGGGGGGTTGTTTTGTTTTTTTCCTCTAATTTTTTTTTTTTTTTTTTAAAGACAATTAATGAGAAATGATCATGTTATCAGTTACCAGCCTAAGCCAGGAACCGGCCCTGCATGCTCAGACGCGCATGCACATGCAAGCAAACAGACCCGTGTACAAATGTAAATGTAAATGACACCTCTGATATTTAAATCCATCTAGCTGACGTGACCCAGGCAGAGCAAACGCAAACATGTTGACAACTTACGTTAAGCGGTTGGAGATACATACAGACTGCCTCCTGTCCGGTCAGACTAGGGTAACTGGAGTTTTTACAAGTAGATGGAGTAACAGCAGGGACGGCCAATCACATGTACGATAGCAAAACCGCAGAGCCAATCGGAGAGTGATAATTAGGTTAGAGGCGGGACTTCTAGCAGAGACCGACTATAGAGGGACTGCACATAAGTCACTTCCCCCCTGGGCCACGCCCCTCTAAGTCAGACTGAGTGGCAAAAACAAACCGGCTCAACATGGCGGAGCGTAGCAGTAACTACAGCAAGACCAGGAAAAATGTGGAATATAACATGAAATGAAAGACAACTGGACTCGACATGGATCCATACAAGCTACCAAACAACAAGTGGTCTACGAACATTGATATGTGGCCGGAAATCACGTATCCTGACATTTATATGAACCTGATTTCAACGCCGGGAAAATACCCACTGCAAAGGCTGAAAGCATCCAAAAGACAAAGAGTTGTTGACATCCTCGTCGTCGTTAATTAGAGGATTACAGCTGGTGAGTGCTTTCAATTCAACATACTATTGTTTTTGAAGTTTGATGTCAGTGAAGATGTATTTTCTTGACTGCCAAGGTAAAGGCCCAGCAGTAGTGCTCACAGTTCACTACTGATTTACTGGAGTTGAACCCTTAGTATTGACCCAAGTGAGTGGATGATCTACTGGTACTGTGGAGATTTAAGTAGAGTTAGCATCAAATACCTGATACAACACAGCTACAACAGCTTTGTGCTAGAGTACCCCCTTATTTGGGAAAACTAGGTTAGCCTCAGTTTAAGCTAGTTTACAAATTATGTAGAACACAAGGTTCATAATCACACAACTGAAGACTAAAGCATTTCCGTTATGAAATATAGAACTAAATGACAACATTAAGAGCTTTACTAAGAAGTAACGTTAGCCAAAACGATATGTAATTTAAGGTATGATTTTACACAAGAATACAGCATACATTAACGTTACCTGACATGAAATGGCAACCACAAATCCAGGTTTCGTTGTTTGGATTCCAGTTATTTCTACGAATTGCAGCGATCCATCTGCTTCTTCTGTCTTTGGCTTTAGGTCGCCACTAAAACGATAGCTCCGAGTGCTTTTTAAACCTATTTGTGCAATCAATGGCACAACAGTTCTTCCCCATTTTTTAGATTGTTCTAAAGTTTTCGCAGTATTCAAGCCAAAGCTGCGACTCATCTCCCTCTTTCTGCCACTCAGTGGGCATAACCGTGGTGACGTCCGCTAGCGGTGACGTCACATGCATACCCTCTGTTAACCCTTTGTGTGCCATAGTCATTGACTAAACACTACAGACAGCGGTTGGATTGATAGGGACAATACAGTAGCGGCTGGATATTCATAGGGACGTGTCCCTAGCGTCCCTATGCAATTCTACGCCCCTGATTAGATATAAGGTTTCACACTCAAACTCCACCTTTATTTGAACCAGATGGAAAATCATGATAATATGATCTGTACACTGCAGATAATACCCTGCCTGTGGCATTTCTGTGCAGATGAGTCACTGCCAGTGTGTTTGCTGTTCTTCACTAGTTTGGTTTGATATATATTTTGTTTAATCATATATTCTTTAAATCTCAAGGGTTGCTACATAAAAACCTTTTATTTTCCCAAAACAGTTGAGAGCCAAGCACTGATGCTTTAATATGAATAACTGAAGTGTTTGGCCTTGTGTTTTAAGGCTTTTACTTGAACCTTCATAAAATCCAAACGCTTAAATTAATCAATCCTGTGCAAAGTTTCAAAAAAAAAACTATATGAGCCACAGGCATAAACTTGGATTTACATTCCAATCCTGTACACTGACATTTACTCAGGAAATTAATCATGCATGCAGACAGCCATGCATATTCACACAGTCACCAGGAATCCTTTCCCTTGGAGTCCTTAACATACAGGCAGATGCAGACAAGGCAATCTCATGCATAACCATGCAAGATCATTACACAAACACACATACATGTATGCACACACACACACAAAATATACATACTCCCTACAAGTCCACTGTAGGTTACTAGTGGTGTGATAAAATGTTTAACATACTATACTGTGATATTAAATGTCATTTACTAATATTATTCATTACATATGGGTTCATGTATGATAAAATACCTTCCACTTGAGGTTATATTTTCAGAGAAGGCTGTGTAATTCTTGAATTTATTCTAATATGGCAGGGTGTAACTTACATAAGGGAAAGGGAAAGCTGGAGGGAGGCCACCTCCTGCAGCTCACTCCTGCTGAGGCTTTGAATTTAATTAAGGCAGAGAGGATTTTCTGACCTTGTAGGTGCAATCAACTATACAGTTTTTATATATTTATATTTAAAGGATGTATAGCCAGTCTGTGATTCACTATAGTGATGCTAATCTGTGTTCAGTAATATAATCTGCATTTTATGGGGGACAACAGTCTGGGGTCCCTGAGAACCCCACCATTAAGAAACAATCATCATGGCAAAAGGTTAACTTATTTAAACAGTTTCAAACAAAGTAGAAAAACTGCTTTTTTTTTCTGATGCAAAATCTAAGAGGGCAAAGAGAAACATGTTGCTGCAACATCTACAGTCGCGGAAAAAAATATTAGACCATCAAAAGTAATTTAAAATAATGGTTATGCAATCAAGTACTAACTCCTGTGTGTATCATGTGACTAAAACAGACAGAAAAGAAAATGTGGAATGCCTAAAAGCACTGTTTCTGGCAGTACAATGCCATAGATATTGATGTATGAACTGAAGTGATTTTGGTTATTATCAAGAAAACATGGAAAATGGATAGATATCAGTTCTTAAATTAAACTCTTATGAGCTATTTTTGTTGTTATCATTATATTTGTCCAAACAAATGTACGTTTAGTTCTACCAGGCATTAAAATGAACAAGAAATGGAAGAAAACAAGGGTGGTCTAATAATTTTTTCAGTGATTGTATATCTGTGCCTGACTACAGCCACGTGATACACATGAATGCATCTTATCAAAACTCACATATTCTACATACTATAGACACTTTCTACCACGGAGCACAGAGGTTCATAGTGGAGTTTAAAGCTGTAACTCACCACTGCCTGTCTGTGTTGGATACTCTGTCTTGTTCACCTACAGACACCTTTACACATTTTTCTTTTTCTACACCAAAAGCTGCCACTAAAAACCAAATTCCAAATGTGCTGCTCCTTCTGCTTGTGATGAATTGCAAAAAGGCCTAGAACTTAAGGGGCTGGTCTCAGGTTAGATGTGTTCAGTTCTTTTTAAATCACATGAAGACTGTTGTTTTTCCTGAATCATTTACGCATTAATGGTTATTGATTATTTTGGCCAATACTTGCTGATTATATTTGTTATTCCATGTCTCTATATGACATTTTGCAGTGACTTGTATGATGCAGAGGGATGTATGACAACAGCCCTGTCTTTCCACACCTAATTCGCTGTGTCATTTAATGGTTAAATAAAGGTTTAATTAAAGAAAATAAAACTCTGTCATGATTTTTTTAAGTAACCCAATAAAAGAACATTTATTGTTGTTTTGGCAAAGTTAAAAAAAGTTAGGTAAAAATTTAATGGAAGAAGTCATGTAAAAGATATGAGATAATGTATGAGGGAGAGCCTAAAATTTCCCAGACAAAGGTTATAATTGCACAGCCCCAGCAATTCTACAAAGAAGGAATCTACAGATGGAAACATAGGTTGTAAAAGCATTTAGACTGTAGATTTAGATGGAGATATATTATATAGAAAAATAATTTTGTTATCTTGATAAATCAACCTTTTATTACGTTTGCTTGAAAACTTTTTGACTCTAACTCATATGTCAAAAAGTAACCTAATTGGTAAGTATTGTAGGTATAAATTTATACAGTTATTCTCAGGGGAATATTATTCATTATTTTTAGATCAGTGCATCTTTGACTAGAAGAACACTGCAAATGTGCAGGAGGAAGTGGGAAGTATATATGTTGTATCTACATGTATATGTTTGGTTATTTCATGTCACAGCTGGTTAGATTTAATGATATTCTTTCTATAATGTTACAAAAGGCAGAACTAACAGGGAAAAGAAACATGAAAAACAAGCTGATTAATTATATTTTGCTCTATATGAGCAGAGAAAGGTCTGACTGGTTTACTTAACTTTACTTAACTCCTCCAGTGCTGTCATGGTAATTAACGCTTTTTCTTTCTGTAAAATGAAAATAAATTACCTAAAACAGCTTAAGGCTCCACAAAATTATGGTATTTTTCTGTAGGATTATTAGCTGTGCCTTTTTCATGTCAAATCATAGTTATTTGCCTGAAATGAAGTCTGTTTTATTTAATATAACAGGCTGCTTTGCTATAAATAATCAGTCATCTTGATAGAAAATTCTTGACATTAATTCAGTGTTACATTATACACTATATCATATTTTGTTTATTTTATGATCATGAGAAGCAGCAGGGAGGAGAAATTTGCTTTGCTAAGGGAACTTCATAAAGTATATGAGGCTCCCCTTGATATTCCTCTTCATTTATTTTTGTGTTTTGTTGAATTTGAATTTTTGTTGAACATTTTGATAAAGGAACAGGTGGAAGGAGAAGAAAGAGGGAAGAGAGAAGGGGAGAGAAAAAAAAAGCAAAAGAAGCGAAGAAGAAAATATCAGCAATACTAACAATAACAACCATGGTGATAATTAGGATGTTAACAATAACTAGAACCAGAACAGAGTAAACTGGGCATAAAAAAGATTAATTGAAATGACATGATGGACTTTCAATCCATTTATTTACATCAAATATCAGAGTCAAAAATGTTATTCTGGAAAAGTAATGCTGAAACAGAAAGTGTGAATGCGTTCCATCTTTTTTTTCAGCCTATACTTCTGTCCCCTCTCCCCCATTCTTTGCTCCTTTTGTTGAAGCTGCACCATTTATACACTAGGTGTAGCTGTAGGTCCATAATTGAGCCAAGGACCATCCAGGTTAAGTGCATGTGTGCTGAAACTGAAAGACACAGTTACCATGAGTGACCCCGTACATTGTTGTGATGCAAACACGCTTCAATCGATGTAATCACAATACTCAAAGCACTCACAAAAGGCTGCTTCACTGCTCCACTGGCTTTATCTTTGCACCTTTACGCACCTGTGCGACTGAATCAGTGAGAGTCACATGGTCAACAGTCAACGCTGACACATAAGATGGGGAATAAACACCCAGAGGGATGCAGTGCACCCAGTATCTCTGAGGGGGCACAGTTTTACAAATACTGTCTGGAGGAAACATATGGGTGATTTTATTATGTGAATGTTCAATATGTTCATAAGGGACCATGAAAAGTAGATGTTAGAAGGTCCTGTAAGGATCTGATGCACTAACAGGTAAAGGCTAATTAGGTTTAAACATGTTAAAGGAGGGTTAATTTGGACAAATGAGGGAAAAGCACAGGTCATCCACTGTAAACAAACAAATGTGCTAAAAAAAAAAAAAAAAACGCTGACGTTAAAGTCGTTAAAGGTCTTATATAAAAGATGTTTGGTTGGACTTCAGCGTGCGGTAAGACTGCAACTAATGATTATTTTCACTGTTGATCAACTGTTCAGTCAATGACATGGATGTCAAACTCATTTTAGTTCAGGGGCCACATTTGATCTCAAGGGAGCCAGACCCGTAAAATAATAGTATAATAACCTGTAAATAATGAGGACTGCAGATTTTTCTCTTTGTTTTATTGCAAAAAAAAAAAGTAAAATTACAATATGAAAATGTTTGCATTGACAAACTATTTCATCTCAAAAAATGCAATTAACCTGAAAAATCATGAAAAACAAAAAGTTTCTTAAGTAAAATATGTGCAATTTTAAAAAATATTATGCCTCAGATTATCATTTATACATGTGCATTAAAACTTACAGATCACAGTGGATCTACAAATACATAAAACATTCAGCAACAGGCATCTGGGTCTGAAAAATATAGCAACTAAAATTATTATTAATGCAATTTGTTAAGACTCCTCTGACTGTCAATGTCTTCTGTGTAATTTTTTCACTTTGCAAATTTATCCTGTGGGACAGATTGAACCCTCCAGAGGGTCTGGTTTTGGCCCATGAGTCATGACCCATATGTTTGACACCCTTGGTCTATAACAACATATAACAAATGGTGAAAAAGCCCAAGATGACATCACAGGAATACAGGAACAAGGAAATATTCAAATTTAAGAAGATTTTATCAGAGAATTTTGTGTTACTTTTTTGAAAAAATTACTTAAACCCATATAGATGGTAAGTACTTGACGATAGTTGACAACTAATCAATGAATCAATAAATTGTTGCAGCTTTAGTCTATGTGTGGATGCTCTTTTCATTCCATGTGATAAATACACAGCTAAAACGTACTTTAAGACCTGATCTAATGGGAGAAGAAAACCCCATTCTTTTTCCTGTGTGAGCTCTTTTCATAAAGAGTCAACGGGTAGCATCATCAAGTGTTTTGCAATTTGATCAAATGAAGATCAAAAGAGAAAAGAACTCACTTTTAACTAACTTATTCATTCCTATATTCATTCATGTGTTTTCAATATATCTGAGTGAAAAAGAGTGGAGACAAAATGAACAGAAAAATGCTATGGAAAAAAAGCCTCTACTTATATGACTGCATCATTATAAAAAGAAACCTCATTTATCAGGTTCGAGGAATGGGACTTGTCATATCGGAGCAGCAATTTTCCTGAATGCACCTTGGGATCTTGAAATGTTTCAGAAGTTCAATAGTTGTGTGGCACCAAATGAGCTGCTCAGCCAGCTTCTCAGTTTGATACTAAATTTCAATCATTATGGAGTGGATTTCATCAGCATCAACAAAACAAAAAGCACAACACACACAGTGCTTATAATTTTTTATTTAATGATATTATGTTAACAGGCAGCTTCAACATGGGGTCCATAGGTTTATTTTTTATGATGTGAAACTGCTTTGAATGGGAAAATGTAAGAGATGCAAAACAAAGAGCTGAGACCTTCACATTATGGTGAACACATGTATGTTTGTTAGATTTATGTTTGTTGTGGAGAAAAAAAAACAAAACTTTCCAATGTGCCATATTGTGTTTACACAGTTCTCTTACTTTTATTTATTTATTTTAGTGCTGTCAAATGATTAAAATTTTAAATCAGATTAATCACAGGGTTGCTGTGGATTCATTTGGATTAATCACAATTAAATATCATTCATTTTTAATCTATATTAATCGCGTTTCATTTTGCATGAGCAAACAGACTCACAAAAGAAGGGAATATATATGCTCTTAATGTATTTATTAAACACCTTCAACAGTTTCAACAAAACATCTGTAAACAACTGTTCTGTCTCGGTTTTTTTGTCCTCATATTTCCATCCAGAGGGTCAACGTGCTGTTTAGTGTCTTCCATCTTTATGGGTTGGTTCTGCTGCCTGTCACTACCGGATCAACTGACCATTTGTTCATGCGTGACGATAACTTTCCTTGGACAAACTGCCTGAAATGTGTTACCAGAGATGTTTGGAGTCATTCTGCACTGCAGATTGGTTAACTGCATTAAGATTTTTAATCAGATTAATGATGACGTTGGATTAATCTGTGTTAACACATTGATTTTGACAGCCCTAATTTATTTTAATTAGTCATTTATTTAACCAGGTAGGTCAATTGAGAACCCGTTCTCATTCACAGTGATGACCTGGTCAAGAGGCAGCATAACGGGCAGATAAAATAGTCAAAACAGAACAAAGAGACAAGTTAAAACTTACATCTGCATATATTATACCCATTGTACATAGAGTAGTTGTTAAATTTGCATGTCCCGTACTTCCTGCATTTGCTGCTTATTGCAGTACTGATACTAAATTGCATTTTGCTGCTGTTTACTTGTAAATGTGTAAATTGAATCTGAATCTAAATCTGAATTTACTTTCTTTAACCCTTTATAGGGCACCAATAGAAAAACTCTGGAATTCAAAATTTTAACCATAGTATGTTATTGGAGGACATAAGACTTTATTACTTTTGTGAAATTTTTAACATTTTTTTATTGTCATGTAGAAAATCAAGGTCAATGATGTTACCATATTTGGTTCCTTACCCATAAGTGGCAAAAAAAAAATCCAAGAAGTATATATAAAAAACATTAGAAAAACACATGTAAGGTGAAAGGAACATGTATTTTAGAACATTAGAACATCCCTTTTAGAACATTAGAACAGCATTAGTCCGGATACAGACACCTGTCGAGCTACACATTATCACTTTGAACATCATTACTTTAGAATCAGAATCATGTTTATTGCCATGTAAGTAAACAGGCTTCACATTACTAGGAATTTGCAATGATGGTTTGGAGCATACATAGAACACGGAGTAGGTAAGAAGCATGCAGTAAAAATAAAATAAACAAGTAAGATTGTGTTATAATGGACTATCAAATTTAGCAAAATATATGTGAACAAAACCAATGGGTCTGACTGAGGTGCTTACATTAGTACCATTACTTCATGGTACCTAACAAAGCAGTTACACTCTCTGTTCATGCAGAGGTGGACCTCGTAGACCTCGTAGACCACATCGGACCTGAGCTTGTTGACTCATTGTCCTCACTGGAACTGTTGCTGTCACTGTCTTATGTATGTGGAAATGACCAAAAATAATCAGTTGCCCGATAAAGGGTTAAAAAAAAATGGAAACTTCTGAAAAGGTATAATTTGGGAGCCAAACGTATCCGTGCTGAACATTCTTGAATGATTCCATGTTCAGATGTATGTTTTGTAACCAGACAAATGTGGTCCAAAGTTTAAGAGCTGTAAATGACTTAGACACACAGAAAAAGATGGAGAAAGAGTGTTCGGGGGAGGGAGAGAGGAAACACTTTGTTTGCCTGATCACACAGCCATATAGTCATTTAGACGCTTCCTAATTGCTGAGTAATCGTCTGATTGTAACCGTTTGCTGCCTGCAATCTGTGTTAGCAAGCAAATACTTTAATCAGGTTTATATCAAACGGTAGCCTGTAAAAACATGACATTTACAACAGAGCGCCATAAAGCTGTGTAAGCCAATCAATAAGCACATGCACACATATACGCACACTTATACACACATACACGCAAACAAGCACAATGCATGATTTAATGTCAGCTTCTCTGCATGGAGCCGAGCCAAGCACCAACACAACACACTCACTAAGTCTTCTCCCTCACTGTCCATGTCCTCTTTTTGCTGTGTATATGTCTCTGTCTCCCGTTTAATTGCATTAAATGTATATAGTTACAATAACTTTACATTTGCTTTAAAACATTTTAATGAGTCCTGTTGTTATTTACTGTCAGTGTTACAGAACTGAACTGTCAGGATAAGAAATAACCATCAGCCTATGGTTAGCCTTTTAATCTGAGATTGGTTTGATTATTTTTAGATTGTCTTTTTAAGTATTTCCTGCTGCTGTGGTGTTGTTTTGTGTATTGCGTTTTTAATCATTTGAATATACATTTTTGGTTGTAACTTGTTTTACAATGACAAATAAATAAACTCAACTCAAAAACCCACAGCTTAATATACCAGGATGACGTAAATATTTTAACCCATGAAGACCCAAACACCCACTGTCGACCAAAACCTGATCTAAACTGTTTAAAACCTGTTGATCCACTAATCCTATCAATACATGTACATAATTGGTGTAAAATACAGTTTGTCATCTTTTCATGGTCATCAGATATAACCCATTTAGACATTCAGAGGCTCCGTAGTTACCATGGAAACAGTGTCATCTTCTACAACATTGATTCACCGGTAAAACCCATGGAGTTTGATCAATGACAGTAGGTGGACACACTGGGTTTACATTCAGTTAATGATAGATTTGACTGAAAAAGTCACTTTTTCCTTCAAGCTTTCTCTGTTTTGACATAATAACCTTGAACATCTATAACAACCATGAACATCTAAGTTAAATATAGGAAATAAAATACAAAAAAATACATGATTTATAGTGAAAAATACAAAACACAGAGGATGATATTATAATAAATGCTGATAAATCCTTTAAGAAAGGTTACATAGAGAGAAAAACTGACATAATAGTATCACTGGGTCTTCATAGGTTAACGAAGACTTTCAAGTACATGCACTACACTGTAAAACACTGAGATTTCTGTATGTTTGGATTGTTTTCTACCAAACACACCATCTGAAATGCTCCTCGAACACCACATGAGAGGCAGATTCCATAGCCAGTATTGATATCGTATGGTTTTCTCACCACTTGTCCCCTTCTCTATAACCTCACCACTTCTACCTCCATCAAGTATAGCCTTAAATTGCCTGCTTTTGAGTTTTCTATAGGTGTATTCATGTACCACTTTAACACACTTCACATGTAAGTTATTATATTATTGACTGACACAGGAAAGAGGCTCCCTGAATAATCAGTTAATGATATGTTTGAGTCATGTTTGGCAAACAGCAGCTCCTTTCATGTCATTAACTTTCCCTTTACTCATTATTGGATGAGCAAACACACTCATATTCAAACACATATTCTGCAAGAGCGCCGCCATAAAACCATACACTTAGCCCTCTGCACTGATGACTCAAGCTATCAGGTAAAACAGCCGTATTGTAAAGTTCTATGGGCTTAAATCAGTGCTTTATGGTGGTAAAACACTGGACGTACTGCTTCTCTGTCTGTTTTTCTGCATCTTTATCTTTTATCTGTTAACAGGGATATCCTACAGCTGCATAATGGATCAGCAGCCTCTGTCAATGTTGTCACTGTATACAAGAATTTTCCCTCTTTCTTTCTTTCTTTCTTTTTTCTTTGACTGAAAAAGCCAAAAGATGCATTTTACATTACAATAGCATACTTTAGGTCATTTTAAATGACTTTAAATCACTGTGCCTTGAAATGTGTAAATACTGTACACTGACTCTTTATACATTTCATTTTCTACACATTTTTAAATTAGAAATGTTTTGTTTATAGTATTGTACAGCAAGTTTTTTAGAGTATATACTTTTATTATACTCTATTCTGTTGTAAAGCTGCTGAATATTTGAATTTCCTTTAGGATTAATAAAGTATCTATCTATCTATCTATCTATCTATCTATCTATCTATCTATCTATCTATCTATCTATCTATCTATCTATCTACAATATCATACAATGTAATAGAAACCTGGGAAAAAAATGTAATCATGCATAATAACATTAGAATACATGCAATTTACACAAGCCTTCATTCGTCTGACAAAATGAGTCAGAATAAATGTTATAATTTAACATCTTTGGTGACTGCATGAGGAAATTGCTGTGTTAATAATAATTACTAAATGTATATAATACACGCAATTGTACGATTAAAATAGAAATATTTTAGATGGTAAAAGTTCTGGATTGTGATTTTTTGTGAGTGCAGTTTCATTTTCTTGATTTTCTTCAGTTTTTTCTCAAAACCAGGGTTTATCATGAGTAAAAATTAATCTCACAGCTCAGATTTCTAAAACATAAAAATGAAATATCCTGAGTACCAGCCACATTTTATTACCATCCATGACCTTCTTGGGCACGCAGGATGAATTAAGCCAAAACTTTCAGAGGGAACATAAATTACAATATGTTTCCTGTAGTTAGCTGTTCATAATAGTACACTCAGTGAATAACACAGATTGTGAAAAAAATATTTCCTGAAATAAATGTGGACTTTTGCAGCTTTTTGTCCATACATTGCTTAGAACAGATGAATCCTCTGTTTGATGATAACTGCAGGTTTTTTAATGTAGGTTTTTATAAAGAAAAAAATGCCTGTAATCATGACACACCTCTTGGGAAATGTCACTAATAATGTCACTATTAATCATTAATGGCATAACATGTCTACAACAACATATGATTTACGCAAATAAACTATTGACATTTACGTCTTGAATTAGTCCTGATATAAAAGAGCATTGATGCACCCATCACCATTAAAATCTAATCAATATGTAACTCGAAATGTAATACATTACTTTAAGTCCATTACTGAATGTGAGTCATGAACAGTTTGATTTTTTTCAGTATGATTTAAGTTCCCAGTTGTTAACTTTTTAACTGTGTATTTGTGTAAACCAACTGTATGACTTTAGTTGTTAAAAGTCTTCTGTCCTCAGGAGTTTCTCTTCAGAGCTGAATCTTTTTAATTTCTGCAGTTTGGCAAAGACTGTAAATACAGCAGAGAGAAAATCCTCTGACGGTGTAGATCATAGATATATCTCCCATTGTAAAATAAATAAATAAATAACGAGATTAAATAAAAAAAAAAAAAAGCCTCCCGGTGTAAATGCTGCAATTTGCCTCTCAGCTGGTAGAGGCAGCTTTGACAATGGCTAAACAGCTCTGAGGCACAAAAAACAATCAATACAGATTCTCTGCTCCATCCCGAGCCCACCTGCTCTCTGCTCCGAGTCCCACACAGGGAGGCAACCCCCACCTCCACCATTACAATCACTGTGCACACACAATACACACACACACACACGCAGATATGCAAAAACACACACAACCGTCACGCATTTTTTGACATTCCCAACATGACTTCTGCACAGATGAAATGTTTCACCTGGTGAAAACTGTCATTACATTTCACCTTGCCTGTTGTGTAGTGATAACAATTTGATTTCTTGACTTCCATATAGCACGTACGGCTGATGTGGGAGTTATTCAGTATGCACAGTAGGTGGTCCCTCTGTTCCCAGCCTCGTTTTCCCACATAGCTCCTGTTATTTGTGTGTTACTTCTGTTTGACGCCCACTTCCAGGATTACAGCTCAGCTCACCGCCAGACAATCAAGCAGATGCCAGACACTCGCAGATTCCTCCCTCACACTTCGACTATACACTTTGACTCCTCTTTTTCATATTGCAATGTTGTTGATGCACCCATGTTCATACCCAAGGTCCATTTGATGCATGTGTCAGGCGTGAGGTGGAGGTTTAACTGATTACATCAAACTCCAGTGTGGTAAAAGAGCACAAAGGTGTCAATCTGGGCCCTGTGATGGGAGATCAGTGGAACAGTAATGCAATGGTAGTGAGTTATTAAATGAATAAAGAGGCAGAGCTGCCGAAGAGTATTGATTTTTCACAGCTCCCTGAGGCTCAGAGGGCTTTCAAGGCAGAGGGAAGGACACACACACACACATAGACATGGACACACATGTATGCACACATACACATATACAGACACACATACAGACAGAGAGAGAAAGGTTTAAGAGTGAAAGGATAATGGCCCCAGCAGTTGCAGTCTCACTTAAAACACAGTTTGGGCTCTCAAGGTTTCCCACCGGGCACCGATCGCCTGATAAAAGGACTCATTCGGAACCAGCCGGGTTTTGTTCTCTTTTGCTCACCCCAGCTGTAATGCACTCAACGTTTTGCACAATGCTAGCCACACTCACACATGCTTTAGTACATGCAGAGAAGTGATATCAGTGTTTGGAGCAGCTAGCCACCTGGGGCTCAGAGGAGGAGAGAAATCAGTTAAAAACCTCTTAATCATAAAAAAGATGAAGCATAACAGGTTTAACAAAGGCTCTGGTGTGATGAATGGCCTTATCTGATTAAGAAGAGCGATTTACCCTGAAGGTGAATGAATACCCAGAGAACCTACCTTCAGTATCAGTATACCGTTTCACTCTGCTAATTCTCAAAATACACATTATTTGCGAATCATCTTCACTGAAGCACAAATCAATGAGTTACCTAATACTGCTGGTAATAAAGCAGTGGTATGCACGGCGAGGTATTAACCGCCTGAAGTTGAAGACAGCCGCTGAAGTCTTAAGTCATTTTGTTCGACCACACTAGAAATACACAATCCGAGGCTTCTTTGTGTGTCATTTTGATGAATGCCCGGGGCATTTTCACAGAGTGCAAATGTGAGGAAGCCGAGATCCATCTTGATTTCAGGAGTCCATCGGAGTCCATAAGGGGAGGGTCAATGTCCATCTGTTAGCTTGACGTGACACTGAGCCTGCACAAAAGGAAAGACAGACCACTGACCTCATACTTTGACTGTGTGTGTGTGCGTTTATGTGTGTGTTTGCAATTTCTATGTACAGTCTAACGAGACAGAGACATCAATGTCTCTTTCTCTCTCTCTCTTTTCCCCTCTGTTGTCCTTTCCTTCACTATAAGCACTCTTACATATTTGTGAGAATATGAGATGTAACAATGGCTTCCTCAGAGTCCAGAGACATTCAAAGTGATTCAGCTTTTGTAATGAGTCTTAAAGGGCCTCTTGAGTGTGGAGACATGAGAAAGATGCATACAATTGCTGCCGTCTTGCCTCTATAAGATGTTGGAGCTCAGTCTTGTTGATAAAACCCTTTTCTCAATAATGGCCCTAATGTATTTTCTCTCTTCTTTGTCAATCAGCAGATGTACACGCAGGTCTTTCAACTCCATTGTATGTGTTCATTGATGGGTGATAGACGTGTGTATTCACAGACCAGAATTATTATAGTATGAGGAGAATATCAAATCTGACTTATGTCTCCTTATTTTCTAAAGCAATTAATGTTTCAGTTGGTGGGATTACAGGTTAAGTTATTTGTTTTGGTTCACTTTGGATGCACTTTGTGAGTGTTCAAGATAAGAGGAGTTTTTTGTTTGGGTCAGTGTTGATACCGAAATGGAATTTCATTCAGGGGAAATGTCAAAAGGAGTCAGAGCACTAATATTAGCCTAATAAAGTTACATCAGTCACATATCAGAAAACATCTACCTGTAAAGGATAACCTCACTTCAACAGCTGAAAGCACGCTATTGTGAATGCCTGACTCGAAGCCGCTTTGTGTTGTTGAGTAAGTCTGAGTGATAATTTCAAACCAGCAGTAGATAGCGATTCCAACTATTTACACCTCAATGCAAACAAACAAAAAATGAAATACACAAGCTTGTAAAGGCTCAGTAACAGCCGGGCTCAGCATCTTTATTTATTTAAAAGTGAGTATCAGATACATGTGCGCTGTACAGGGTTATACAGAAGTGGAATTCATCTCGATGCAAATCAGAGCAGAGAGGATACAGGCCGAACAAACAAAAGACAGAGACAGATAGACGGCAGCTAGGACAGACAAAAATCCCACTTGCGCTCGGCTGCGCTGGCTGAGCGCATTCCCACCATTCAGACTACAGGGAAATCAATAGTTTTCTTTGCCACATACAAATGAATTTTTCCTGGGTGGACTTGTGTTCTGCTGAAAGATTCAACATTTCTACATTTGGAGGAAGAATGGCTTGTTAAACCTTGAATCATGAAAGACAGCAGCGTATGTTTTTCAGCCCTGAGAGCAGATGTTTTCACATCTCTCCCTTTTGGTCAGAAAAATCTCAAATCTTGTCAGCCTTGTAAACCAAAATATGCACTAACTTTTTATATCTATGTATATTTGTTTCTATACTTATTGATTCAATTTACCCAGATAAATTGCAGTGTTTGAAATGCATTCTCTTTCTTCCCAGTAGATGCAAAGTCTGTGTGAAACTTTCTTGTTTTCTATCCCACTGAGAATAAACAGTCTGTATCTGTGGTTTATCATATTTAGCCAGTTAAGAGTAAGGACCAGTATCCTAGTAGGAGTTTATGCCTGTTTTGCATTTATATTCCATCCCATAATAACAACAGAGAGCACCAACCAAAGCTCTGAAGCTACTAATAACCTCTAATGGTACAGATGGCTCTATAATATCCAGGTTGTCAGGAGAGGTTCCTCAGCTTTGAGTCCGTAGCTGCTGCCAACATGTATTGCTTTGTTGTTCAGACAGTAATTACAGACAACGGGGCGAGTTGTATCCACAGGTGCTGTATATCCAACAACACAGAGGAATTAATGCAGTTAGCGTGGGCTGCTATAGCACCGTCTCCTGCTGAGAGTGTAACCCAACAGGCCTTTAATGCAGAGTGGAGTTGTGAGGAGTGTCAGCCCATGGTGAGCTGATTCAATCCTCCCCTCCTGCCTGTTTTAACACAGGATCCTTTAATGCAGCCCTAACAACATTTGGGAAGTATTTTTAAACAAAATGAAATTGCTGAGGCGCCACCTCCGTCTGCCCCGGTGCGACGTGGGATACAGTTCCCCTAGCCGAGCGTGCTCAGAGAGGCTGCAGGAATTTAAACTCCTACTAATGAAGATGGGGGGAGGGCTGTTTCTCTACTATAGAATTACATTGTCATACAGCACTATAATGCAACAGTCCTATATGGCAGGGAGCTTTGTGCAGCATGACACAGTAGTGCACGTCTGGAAGGAGTTTGGACGTGTCTTAATTACTTCTTCAAGGATAAAAATCAATCAGGAGAACAATATTTGACTTTCAAACCTCATTATGATAAATGCATTGAGCTAAGTTGAATGCTTGTGGTGTATTATGTTACCATTAAGGTTTTTCTTCTAGGGTTGATAGTAGCATTGGAGCTATAGAGGAACCGACCCCCTTAACAGAATGTGTCACTCTACTGAGGTGTTTAATACACTATTAACTCAATCATTTTAGCAATTAATGTGTTTATTCTTTCTCTATGTGGTGTTTTCATGTGTAATAATAATTGTGCTTTCCTGTTGTTGAGGCAAGCATTGAAGTCAGAGCATGCACTGCAAAAATCAAAATGTATTTTCAAAGTGTATTTTTCTCATTTCTAGTCAAAATATCTCATCACACTTAAAATAAGACATAATCACCTAAAGAGTAACTTGTAAGTGAGATATAAGAACTTATTTTTAGACAATAGCTCTTGAAAATCGTATTTCAAGAAAATTTTCACTTGTTCCATTGGCAGATTCTTTTGCGTAATTAAAGAATTTTTTTGCTTAATTCAAGCATAAAAAATCTGCCATTGGAACAAGTGAAAATTATCTTGGTAAGATTTCTTGAAATAAGATATATTATTATTATTATATCTCACTGAAAACTTACTCTTTAGGTGATTATGTCTTATTTTTAGTGTGATGAGATATTTTGACTAGAAATGAGAAAATACGCTTGGTACGGTTTTGATTTTGCAGTGTGCTACCCATCTCTTTTCATTACATTTTTCACTACTTCAGTCTGTCTCATCCTAGTTATCTTGCTTTATTATCAAGTTGCATTCATTCATCCAATCTGTGCTGCACCACACACACCACCCTACTCATCAGCTTACACAACTATGAAAATTCAGCTCCTCCTCAACACTGCAAATGATTTGGTTCTTCCCAAGATTAAAAAAAAAAAAAAAAAAGAAACAACTTAGATTTAGAAGTGTTAGATAATTAATCTTGTTTTTAGAGGTATTTTCTTATTGTAAGTGTTCATACATCTGTAGACATGCTTATTTCTGGATTCAACAATCTTAATTTAAGTGAAATTATCTTGCTTCGGATATTTCATTTGTTTTGAGTACCTTTTTCCTCAGATTTAGTGTTTTATCTCATTTTTACACATCCCTTTTTTGCAGTGAACCTCCTCCAGAATTAAGAAAAAATCATTGTAATGCATATACTGGAGGTATGAGTATAATAAAAAGCATTTTTAAGAAAAATCAAAAAACCGAATGTGATGACCTTAAGCAATCAACCCTTTTTTGCTTTGACAAACTTGAAGGACAGCACAGACCTCCACTCCTCCAATATAAAGCCAATACTTGACACTTATTATTACTGAACAACAAACCAACAACAAAAGATAAAGTAAAGTATATTTCCTTCCTTTTTTTCAATTGGTGACACTGTTTGGTTTAAGAAACGGTCAAAAATGGACATAAAAAGTCTAGGCTCTATCGCCTCCAAAATTGAGTGGGGTTTGTATGAAACTGGTGGAGTACATACACTGCAAAATTCAAAATCTTACCATGTGTATTTTCCTCATTTCTAGTCAAAATATCTCATCACACTTAAAATAAGACATCATCACCTAAAGAATAACTTTTCAGTGAGATATAAGAACTTATTTATGGACAATAGATTTAGAAAATCTTATTTCAAGAAATTTTGACAAGATAATTTTCACTTGTTCCATTGGCAGATTTTTTTTGCTTAATTCAAGAATTTTTTTTTTTTTTGCTTAATTCAAGCAAAAAAAAATATCTGAAGGACAGCACAGACCTCCACTCCTCCACTATAAAGCCAGTAGCTGACATTTATTATTACAGAACAACAAACCAACAACAAAAGATAGAGAAAAGTATGTTTCCTTCCTTTTTTTTAATTGGTGATGGTGTTTGGTCTAAGAAAACTAAGTAAGTAAGTAAATTTTATTTATAGTGCACTTTTCACAGACAGAGTCACAAAGTGCTTTATCAAATCAAAATCAAATCAAATTTACAGAAACCTAACAGAATCCTCCAGGAGCAAACACGTGTGACTGGTGACAGTGGCGAGGAAAAACTTCCCCTTTAACAAGAAGAAACCTGGAACAGACCCAGACTCCTGGAGGATGGCCGTCTGCCTTGACCAGTTGAGGTTAAAGAGAGAGAGTAAAGGAGGAGAAAAGAGAGAGCGATAGAGATATAGAGAGACTGGGGGAGAGGGGGGAGGTAGGGGGAGACACATGGAGTACATGTAACACTGTAAAGTAGCAACTTTACATTGCGAAAAACGAATAAAACAGTACAAATAAAATACAATTAGAATACCCGTAAAACACAATAAAATATCATTAAAAACAGTTTAACACTTTCATGCATAGTGGTCACTACAGTGGACAGCTGTTCAAAGGTGTTCTCTTATGTATTTATGGGTTTTATTGTTTTAGTTCTATATCAGCCAACACAGTGGACACTTATGTATCATCCCATACACTGACATTCATACCATTACTGTAAATTTACTATTCCAAATAAACCTGATCTGCAGTAACATGTTTGTCTGTATAAAAAAAAAAAAAAAAAAAAGAAAAATTGCTAATTGTTATTAAACTGTAATTAACAGTTTTTTTGTTTTTGTTTTTTAAACAAAAAGGGTTGGTTTTTTTGTTTGTTTTTTTGCATATTATCTCCATGCAGGTATTGTTAAAATGTGAGAAAACATCAGATTAGCAGCATTACAAATGTTTTTATCTCATAGTTTTCACACAGTATATCAGTAAATACATGTTTCTTTGCTTCTAAAATTAAACACATGATTTTGTAACTCCATGAAAAATAGGTTCATAGAAAAAACTCAGTCACATTGGGTTTTTTCCATGCCTACAGCGGAATAAAAACACAAGAAAACAAAATCTTGATTAAGGTTCTCATAATTCATGCATGAAAGGGTTAAAAAAAAAATGGACACAAAAAATCTAGGCTCTTTCTACTCCAAAGTTGGGTGGGGTTTGTGTGAATATTGGTCGGGTACATATCTTTCTGTAATCCTGCTGATATTGGATTACATAACATTTTTTAAGGGTGCTGAGATAAGATGCTCATGTGCTCGAACGCACCTGGAAAGAATCTGAAATTGCCAGTGTTGTTGTCTTACACTGAGTAGCTGCCATGTTAGAGAAAAGCTGTGTGACCACAACCAAACCCTAAAGTCATCAGACCCCCTCTGGACTCAGCTGTAGTCTACTGCTGGGCTCAAATCCCTGTGTACGTTCACATACATCTATGTCCTATATATATATATATATATATATATATATATATGTGTGTGTGTGTGTGTGTGTGTGTGCGGACATTCTGATGTGTGTTGTCTCATGTCACGGCAGCTGTAGCCTCTGAATGTTTGATGTGACCACTGGTGTGAAGAGAGGATCTGGAGTCTTCAGGTCAAGAAGGTGTGCTTTGACATACTGAGCAGAGAGAGAGGCACAGACGAGGGGGACTGTTTGACGTTTGTCCTGTCAATAGCTTAGCTCAGGGGAATATTCCGCCGGACTATACAGGGCTTCCATCTTACTGGGCTCCAGTTGGTCTGCCAGAGCTGACAGTATACACTGGCTTAACCCCTATACCGCTTGTGTTTCCAAGGTAAATGGTGTCTTCAATAGTTTAGTAGTTGGAGTGTGACACCGCAGACCCTTTCACGCATGAACAGTTACCTTGAAGGAGCTGTATGTGTGAATGCAAATGTTTAAATCGGTCAGCCTGAACATTTAACAGACTTTACCCTGTCAGGTGCCTCTGGAATATCCAGACCAAGGCATGATTAACACCAGAATTAGAAACACAGCAATTATGCCAACCATGTTTTCCAAAAAATACAGAATTATGTGGTACGAGGGGTGAAATGACGCAACCTGAGGATTTTTTTCGCTTCTAAAAGTCATGTTGAATAAATCAGAGAATGCAAATAAGCCAAATTGTGATATTCTTGCAAGTATGGTCATGACTTGTCCTGATTCCTTTTTTGTGAGAGACTGAGACAAGTTCCAGACCTTCAAAAAAGTAGATTTGAGGCTTGTTTAAAGACCAAAACCAGTCTTGAGTATTATAACACTAGCCTGGAGGTCTTTAGACTTTTCATAATAGTGATAATGATGATAAGTTATTTAACCTTTTAACCCCTGACGCGTCTGGTGAGCGTTCTGAATGTATGATTTCTTTTAAATATTCATAAAAATTCAACCATATGCTTGAGAAAAATTTCTAAACACGCTGATAGAACAGACCTTGTTCTTTCCATAGACATCTGAGCATGCTCAGTGCACCCCCTGCCACCTGTAATGGGGGGTAAAACACAGAGCAGTGAGTGAGACCGACTCACAGGCTGTTTTTTTTTTTTTTTACACCGTTTCCTTGTTTTTTGTTTTACTGTTGTTTGCAGTGTTGTGGTGATTTTCCTTTATTGTTTTGAGTTTTGACTGTGTAACTGCTTTATGGAGTTCAACTAAGTGCCAAAAAGCAGCTGGAGCGATTTAGAAAAAAAGAGCCCCAAAACAAAAACTACTGGGCCAAAAATTCAAATTCTTGTTGTTGTTAGTGTGTTCCAGTTCACAGTTCATGTTCAACATCCTAAATCTCTAACTGATGTACATTCTGAGTAAAAACCTGTCAAACTTCTATTCCTCTCTTTGCCTTTTTCTGTTATTCCACCCTATTTTGACCCTAAGACACACAGTAAAGCAAAACCACTGAAGAACAGGAACACAAGCACGTATTCACAGCAGCTTTTATGACACTATAATACAGAAGCAAATTCACAGCAGCCCATTTCACTGAAATAATGTTTCAGGGGTTAAAGAGTTAATTGGCAGAGGTAAAGACTGAAAGAAGAAAAAAAAAATTGCTGTTCCATTACAGTAAATTCAGACTGGATTGGTTTGGATCTGTAATCTTCAGTATCAATTCCAGTACTGATGTTCAATTCAGTCCCAGTTCTAGATGTCGTTGCATGGATTTTAGTTGTTCTACTCCGTTTTGCTTGCCTCTAAATTTTTTCCTGTTTTCAAATGCTTTTATGGATCCATCCAAACGCATGTACGTAGTATTGATGTCAGCTCAATAACATTCATTCATTCCTCCTCCTTCTGCACACACTACTCAGGTGCCATTCCACACCTGAACTAACACCGCACCACACACACATCAGATAAATAAGATTTCTTGTTGTGTGTGTGGCGTTTGAGTGGGAAAGCATGTCCAGACAATGTTTGGGTCTGATGCTCCTGACAATGTCTGCTGTTCACCTGTGAAAATAACTCAGCAAGGTTAGAGGATCTTTTCCCAACTAGTGTCGCACAAGTGTACAGTAAAAACCTTTGGGGACTCTGGGCTACATTTCAACGTGCTGTGAACAAAAACATATCCGAGTGTATGATTGGATGTCACATATTACAGTGTTTTGGAAGAAAAATGTAACAATCCAGAACAGTTGACACAGTGAGGGCTGCGTGCGGCAGGTTTATTTTTGTAGCACTGTGTCAATACACAGGGGGAGCTATGGCTCTATAGGTTCCTCCATCACCTCACTGTGTCATGTCACACACACACACACACATACACACACACACACATGCCCAGTGGCAGGTCTTTGACCTCTGCTTTCGATAATCAGGATTAAAAATCTTTTCTTCTGTGTCAGTCTGTCTCTAGTGCATCTCTGTTACCAATAAAGCATTTTTACATTTTTACACGAATGCCTTCATATTAAACAGAGTAAGAGGTAATAAAATGGTGCAACAAAAGAATAAGAATACTGCTTTAGTTATTAAATGTACAGTTTGTTGGAGATGTGCTATTTTCCTGTGAATCTTATCATAGGTGTGTGGACTAACTTCAGGAAAGCAGGGGATGGATTTATACTCAGTTGTATGTAGATGGTTTTTCAGATATTGAATTCACTAATGGAAAAAAAAAAAAATATATATATATATATATATATATATATATATACATATATATATATATATATATATATATATATATATATATATATATATAAATAAATGAAAGAATTGATCTATAACTTTCAGCTTCTGGCTCATCCTCACAGAGCTGGGCTGACCACTGTGTTGCACAAAAATACCTTCAGGCTTCTCAATATCCATTTAATTTTGTTGTTCTAAAACGGTATAATTCAATATAAGTAACCACTTATCAACTACTCAGTACTGTTAATCATTATTTTTCTGGTAGTATGTTTGGGTGTTGAGTGAGTGTGTGGGTGTGGGTGTGGGTGTGGGTGTATGGGTGTGGGGTTGATCTGTGTGTGAGTGTGTGTGCCTTTGTGTGGAAACAGCAAAAGAGAGAGGCGAAGAGGTGTAGTAATCCATTAAACAATCCCTCCATCTACGGATTAGGTTAGGCCATCAGGAGATGGCTCCTTCACTCTGAGAGAGGGCCGAGGTGTGGGTCAAGCTTTTAGTAATAAGCTCGACTGTCCTATAGTAACATGTTACCAAGGTTACCAGGCTGACTGTCCTGGAAACACCTCGCCAAGTTGTTGCATCCTTCCACAGTTACTGTGACAGAGAGCACACATGTGACACTCACGCATGTCTCCAGACACGAACACACACACACATACACATACACACACACACACACACACACATACACAGATCACTGCACATGTCTCCAGTGCAGTAACTCGATCATTTTGGGTTTCGCCTCTCCATCCTTCGGTGAATTCTTCAGCTTGTCCTGAGAAGACCCCATCAGCCCCTCACAGACCAGTGGTACACTTTCATGTAGACTCTTTGACACACAGCAAAATAAAAGCCTCCGACTTAAGAGCAGTGCCAGAGGTCAGTTTAGGTGTCCGATATCAAACGTGATATAATTGCAGGGTCATCTCTCTTCTGGACGGTCAGAGGGATTGCAGCCTCGACCACTGGCTGCAGTGACCAGCGATCGCAGTGTCCGGGCCTGTAGAATGCTGATGCACCATTTGTCTGAGGCATGTTCTGGTCTACATGATGGATGACATGCGCTGATGCACAGGCTCTAAGTGATTTTGGAAGATTGAAGACACCCAATTCACTTACAGAAGCTTTACTCTCTATTCCATAACCAGGCAATCAGAGCAATGGGCATGTGTAAAATGTGCCAGTATGCGCTGAATATACCCGAGCTGCTGTATAACCTGACTCACTACTGAGCTCCACTCTGCACAGTTCACATGCATCACGAGCACAGCTGACTGTAAGTCTGATTTATTAATGTGTTCTTCGACTGAGAATATACAGTAACGCTGACAGGTCAGTTCATTCAGGGATGTGATGTGACGTGACTCAGATGCGCCGAAGTGTTACTAATATTATAAATATGAAGCTGCTGAAACACGCTAACTGGTTTGATGCTGTGACAAGTTTCAAATGTAAACACCCAGGGAGGGACGTTTATTGTTTATTGATTTTTTTTAAATTTTTTTAAATTTTAGTGATTTATTCTGAACGTGTTATGAAATTTAACATATATGTGAACAAATAAAATGTGAATAATAAGACAAAAATCAACAATCAAAACTATCTTAGACAGAAGAACAGGACAATAGTTTCATTTACATGGGAAGAAGTGGAGCTTATTGAATCCCACACTTTTTCCATAAAATATTAATAATATATATTTATCTCCCTCTTCCTTTTACTGTTTTGTGTTTATATTAGTGCTGGGCAACAATTGAAATTCTTAATCGCAATTAATCGCATGGATTTCTGTGATTAATCATGATTAATCACATAGATATATGCAGGGGGGTTGCCGGCATCAGCAGTGTCTTGCCTTTAAGTGATATTTCAGACTCGAAGTACTCCTGTGTTAAAAAAATAATAATTCCACATTGTAGTGCTTACCAACTACTTTGTCCTTCTCAACCCCACCATCTGAAGACATTTAAAATGAAAATATCCATGGAAAAGACCGGTACTTTTCTCCATGTTTATGTCCCCACCAGTTTATTTCCGGTTGTGAGTGATTGACAGGAGTCTTAAGCCCACCCTAAATGCTGTCATTGGTTGAAACGCATCATGACGCCGATTAGCAAACCAACCCTGATCAACATCCCCCTCTTCCTGTGACCCATGGTTTACCTACGTGTATTCACAGAGCGAGAGCAACGGACTTTCAAAATAATATGTGATGTTCAGTTGTTAAAAGCAAAGGCAAAGGGGGCCCTCTAGTGGTCAGAATAAGTTGCACTAACGTATGTTTTGTCCTTGCGGTGTTCCCATCGCCAGTTCGAACATAAGAAGGAAGTAACAGACACGTTTCTTTCACTCTGTTTGTATGGCCTGAAAAACATTTGCCTGTGAGTGTTTTATGTTCAGCTGTTGTAAGAATGAATAGTATAAATATGTCTGATGTGAACCTTTGTTGCTGGATAGAAAGACATTGTAAATCTTAAATTAATCTGTAAATGCTAACCGTTAGCGTGCCCATGGATTTTCCCATTCAAGTTAGCATCGAGCTAGCGATCTTTTTCCCATTCATTTAAATGTATAATGTCATGTAAATGTACTAAGGCAATGAAAAGAACTGAGGCATATTTTGTATGTTGCAGTTTTACAGTGAGTCTCAAGTAAAAGATTTGGACAGAAGTTTTTGGCGTCCCGCTTTTCTTGGTAAACCTGTTGTCTATCTGCCAAGCTAATTACTACACGCACACAAGCAGGGGCAGAAGAATATGAGTTAGAATAAAACGGCATTAACGGGAGATTTTTTTTAAAATGGCGGTGTTATTTAATGAATGCATTAACACAGTAATAACACATTAACTTGCACAGGCCTAATTTACATATATATATATATATATTCACACACACACACAAACTCATACGTACATACATTCATCATACAAGTACACATACACGCATACACAAACACATATAATCTTTTACCTATGCACTTCTTAATTGTGCTGGCAAAAAATTAATAAATAATAAATAACTCAAAGAAAGAAATATATATTACTATATTATTGCCATCAGAAAAACAGTTAGCAACAACTGGCATGACAGCAAGTTATGCTACAATTTCAGACACATTTAAGACATGAAAAATAGGCAGCTTTTATTTGTGTTTTCAAAATCCTGGATATACTGGGTGTTAACCTGGTATTAGTTTCTTTAAGCTAATAAGCACTAAACCAGTAGAATCTTCATAATGTAATGAATGTTATACTGTTTATACAACCCCAAATCGAAGAAATAAGTTGGGATGTTGTGTAGAGTGTAAATATAAACTGAATACAATGATTTTCAAATATCATAAATCCATAGAACATAGAAAACATATCAAATGTGAAAATGTACCACTTTAGAGAAAATATAAGGAAATTTTGAATTTGATGACAGCAACATGTCTGTAAAAAGTCTGGGCATGTTTACCACCGTGTGTAGTGTCCCCTCTCCTTTTACTAACACTGTGAATGTCTGTGAACTCAGGAGAGTTTTGGGAGTGGAATAACTGGGCTTATCTTTGTTATATTTTCCATTTCATGATGTACCAGGTGAGTTCATTTGGTGAAAGGTCTGGACTAGAGGCCAGTTCAGAGTCCAGACTCTTGATACCACATATATGCAGTTTAGTATGGACTTGGTTAATTATGTAAGGCCGTCCCTGAAAAAGACGTCATGGATGGGATGATGTTGGTTTATACACCTGTGTTTACCTTTCAGCACTGATGGTGCCTTTCCAGATGTGTAAGCGGTCCATCACATACAGGCTTTTGAGCTGAGTTATTAACAAGCTACAAGTTTTTTTAGTCTAGAGGAGATGACATCCATAGTTTCTAAAAACACTTTCACCTTTCGTCTGGTTTGACAGAACAGTTTTCCACTTTGCTGTAGTCCATTTTAAATGACCTTTGGTCCAAAGACGATGGTGGTTGTTTCTGGTTTATGTTCACGTTCAGCCACTTCTTTGCATTCGTGGGCGGCACAAAAAACTGTGCACACAGACAAGGATTTCTGGAAGTGTTCCGGAGCCCATGCAATGTTTTCTATTACAGAACCATGGCTGATTTCAATGCAGTGCCGCCTGAGGGCTCGAAGACCACGGACATCCAATATTGATTTTTGGCCCTCCCTTGCACACAGAGATTTCCTCAGATTCTGTGGATCTTCTGATTTTATCATGTGCTATAGATGATGAGATATTCACATTCTTCACAATTTTACATTGAGGATCTTGTAATTGTTCCAGAATTTGCAGATGCAATGTTTTGCAGATTGGTGAACATTTGCCCATTTCTCCCTCTCTAAAATGGTTTTTCATACCCCAACATGATACTGGCCTTCTGTAAATTTAACTTATGAGTTATACAACGTTCCTCCTGTTGTTGTTTTTTTCAGTTCCACTTACTGTTCTAGCCTTTTTTGCCCAAATACTGATATTTTTAATATATATTTTGCCACCATCAAATTCAAAATCACCTTAAATTTCTCTTAAAATGGTAGCTGTGGATGTATTTCTATATTCTACCAGTGAGTAAAATACAGGTTTATGAGATTTGCAAATCATTGCATTCTGTTCTGTTTTTATTTTATACACAAAGATTTTTGGGTGGAGGTCATAGAATATGGTTGATGTAGTTTTAAAAAGCCAGAATAATTTTGTATGTTATTGAAAAATATGCCTTTATCCAGTGGAGAAAGTTTAAATTTATCATAATGCAATGTCTGTGCACAAAAGGCCTCATACTCTCCCTTTATGTGATATGTATTTTGGTTAGCTATACTCTAAATGTACATGTATTTTTCAATAGTCAAATAAAACAGGGAACTTTATAAGAAGATAACATTTAAGAAGTGATTTAAAGCACTAATTATTTATATTATTTAAAATTCCAAACCTTACACTTTAAATATATAAAAAGTGCTTGATTTCCAGAAGATAAATGTACATTTGGAGTGTTATTATAATGTGAAGGGAATAGTACATAGCCTGTATCTGTTTACATTTGGATCAGTGTATCATTATGATGGGAATCTATGGGCTCCACCTCTGTCTACCTACTATATTTCCTGTGTCTGACTCTTTAATGAGAAAACATATGCTGAGATGGGCACTTCCTGAATGAAGTGGTACAAGATGTTATGCATCCTGCATTACACCAACAAAAATATGATAAAGTATTGATCATCATGTAGCAGGTCTCCTACTTTGAAGAGTGCAGGATAATCACCTATATCTGGTTGTTTTTCTCTTTAGGCTCCATTCAGAGCCTTGAATGTGATAGTCACTGAATGTCCTTGATAATTTTGTCATTGATTTTTTTTCTCAGTGCCACACCAATTTCCTTTTGATGAGCCATTGAGTAATTCCAGGTTGTATTTGTCGGCTGAGGATGATGAGGCTTGACTAACAGAGCCCCGATACATGGTCACGCCGCCACAAAGAAGAAAAACCATAAGTTTTTCTTTAATTTTATAAAAGATTTTGTAAGTCTACATATACGTAGTTAAGCCATAAGTTTTAAAAGGTTAGAATTTTAATGAAAAACAGAACAAACAGATTTTTATTCTACAGTTAATCGAGCTGTTGTGACTTTTATTTTTTTTTCTCCTATGTGGGAGCTTCCCTAAGGATTTAAGAGCCACTGTTGAATGTTTTAATCCTTCTTTTAGAGTGTTGAATGTGAATGTCATTGAATGTCCTTCATGAATTTGCCATTGATTTTTGTCTTGCATAAAGCAGTTTTCCTCAGGCTATGTGCCAATAGCAGCTACAGGTAGTCGGCTCAGACAGGGGGGCTGTAAACTGAACCAGCGATTTTAATTTTTTCAGTCACATAATCCTTAAATAAAAATATAGATTATTCTTTTATAGATGCATCAAGCAAAGTATCACGGTGGAGTTTCAGACTGATGTTTCACTTTCACATTCCTTGTTGGTCAGCAAGAAAAGTTAATATGCAAATGAGAACTGCATTAGAGTTAAAAGGTCGTTTTTTCTTCTATGAGATATTTGTGGTTCATTTTACTTCGGGTAATTGCATAACTGAACATTAAGGCCACAGGACAAGAAAAGAAAGGATGAAGAAAAGAAGGACTGTGTGATAAGAGGGATGAGCGTATTTTTAGCTGCATATCTGTCACAGCTCTTTCTGCTTTTGATGGCTGGTGTCCGTCAGATCTCTGAAGCGTGGCGGCCTCAGTCTTGGAGCTGCATTGGGGGGAAATGAGCACACACACACACAAACACACACACACACACACACACAAACACACACACACTTACTTTAGGCAGTTCTTGAGGGTATATTGCAAAAACAAGGGACAGAAAGGAAGCACGGAGATGAAAAACAGATAACGCCAGAGGCAAATAAAGAGACAGGTCTCAAAAGCCTGTAAACTGTAGGAACATACAGTGTTATGAGCAATTAACAAACACACCAATGTATTCAGTAGCAGACCTGTAAACAAATATCATTCACTGCTCCTGACAGGCAGTGTCTAGTGCCGTGCTGTGACAGGCTTTCCTCTCTGTGGTCTGTAGGGTCCAGGGGTTCGTCAAGCAGCTCTCCTCTTGGGAAGAGACCGAGAGTCTGGACTCTGGAGAGGTATGGATTCGCCTCACACTGTCAGCCTGCTTCATTAGCCTCAGACGCACACATACAAGCACCAGCAGACAAAACCCACACAGTGTTTACACAAATAAAACACAGCACAGTCATTTAGAAAGTTACTTAAATGTGCTATAACCCCCTTGATGCTTTTGTTGCTTCGGTAACTCAATATGAAGGACAGCATGTGGGGATTGTGTAACTAAAATAAATGCAACTGGTTTTTCATTCACAATCACTGAGAAAAACGTAATCAAATCGCAGTCACTTATCAAAATGTTGCTGGCTACAAAATTACATTAGAGATATACACTGTTCACCATAAAGTTGGAATAATTTAGTTTTTAGACACATTCCTGTTTTTATTCCTGTTTATTGTTGTTGTAACAAGTGGTGCCAGGCACAACAAACCCCACCCCTCGCACGTATTTCGCCGGTTTATAAGTAAATGGCAAGATTTTAAAAAATCATTAAAATTTGAACTTTGACCTAACGTCCCCAAAATGTAATGAGATCCATTCTGGGTCAATGGCAAGCTATAGAGTCAATTTGGTATGAATTCAAACAATAGTTTTGCTGCTACAGATGTGAAATTTCACCCATTATAAGTAAATGGGGGAAAAAAAAGATTTTCAAAAATTCATAAAAAATGTAAACTTTGACCTACTTTTCCCAAAATGTAACAACATATATTCTGGGTCAATGGCAATCTATAAACCGAATTTGGTATGAATTCACCCAATATTTTTGCTGGTACAGACATTTGAAATTTCTCCCATTAAAATTAAATGAGGAAAAAAAAAGATTTTAAAAATTCGTAAAAAATTGTAACTTTCACCTACTGTTCCCAAAATGTAATGAGCTCTATGCTGGGTCACTAGCAATCTATAAACCCAATTTGGTGTGAATTCAAACAACAGACAACAAACAAACTGAACCAAAGTCCGAGTTGCACTTTATCTGTGGAAATAAATCACACTGCCACAATCATTTCATGAGAAGGGTTAAAAATATGTTATTCCAACTATATGGGCAACAGTGTATTTTGCATTAATAAGCTTATGTTTAGAATGTAATAGCCTACCACAGCAAGTCATTGGACAATGGAAATTCAACATTATTTAGCTCCTGAAATCATAAATGAGCCTCATCATTATTCTACATGGTTGGTTTAAATCTATATTTTTTAGGACTTTTTAGTTTTATTGGTATTAAAAAAAAAACTTAGAGCAGTCAGTGTGCAGTGAATTGTATTACTTTGCTTAAGACATTAAAAAACGTAGGCCATAATTTGTAATCTGTGGAATAATACATTCCAAACACTGGCGGCTCCTTATCTTTCCTCCTTAAATAGACCAATGCCTAAAGCTTTGTAATTCTGTACAGGAGTTCATTAATCTCCTTACTCTTTGTCATGTTCTCACCAAGTTCAGATGGTTGAAAAAGCACCTGAAAGAACATGAAACAGACTGTCTTCACCATTTCATGTTCTAATATGTTCATTAGTGTTTTGCTGTGCACTCATCTTATATTTGTTTTTACATGCATATAAACTGCATTCTTATCCTGGCTAAGACAAATACCACAATTGCAATTGTTGTAAACCTCAGACATGACAGATTTACAAGGGGGAATGACATTAATTAGAACCCAGAGGATCAGCAGTGAGCGAATGTGATCGTAAAAAGAAATAGGTCAGCGGTGCGAGGACACTTTTAGCTCATACCACATACAAATCAGGCATAAAGGCAGCAACATCAGTTTTCTTTCAGTTCTTCTTTGCATTATGAGCAGTATTAAAAAATACAAAGGTGATGAAATTGTGATAAAAGAATGGGGGGGGGGGGCAGAAATAAACAACAAACGGAAATGAGGAACTGAATGCCAGACAGAATGCCAACAACATGACTTTACCCAAAAGGCCAAAAAGAACACACAACTCATAAAACGAGGAGCGAAGGTGGGACAGAAATCAGACTGTATGGTTTGCAGCTCTCCTCTCCATAGGACAGGAGGCCCGGTTGCCATGGCGATGCAGTATTTCTCCAGAATTGCACATATTGATTTGCAGAGGCGTCAACGGCCAAGCAGGAGTGAGAAGAAAATGTGTGTGCCTGTGCATTGGGGGGATGGGCTGTAGGGGAAGAGGAAAAAGAGGGAGACCATAGATTGGAAGAGGAGAAGCACCAAACAATGACTGGTGCAGTTACACACACACACACACACACACAAGGACACACACTTCATCCTGTATTCCTTCATGGGATCGACCTTTGACAACTCAGCTTCTACTCAGCTTTTTTTTTTGTTTTGTTTTGTTTTGTTTTGTTTTGGTAAGTATTTATATGTGATAACAACATACAAAACCATACCTCAGTAAGTCACGTACTGCAAAAGTTGAATGTGTGTGTGTGTGTGTTTTGCTTGTTTACACACACAGAGCACGACTACTTTCTCTGAGCCGCAGAAACAAGAAGTATACAGAAAACCGCTCATAGGCAAGCACCAGTTAAAGCAAAAGATCCTGCCTGAAACAGAATTCACATATGTTATTCCTTGTATGCTCGACAGTTTAATCAATATTTGTGCGCATGAAAAACTGTCTCCTAAAGCCGGAAACCAGAGAACCAGAGCACCAGTGTGTGATGTAATCAAAAGACAAAGCCCAGAGATGTTTCGACGATAATTATCCGAAGCATGATTCGGTGAATACCTGCAGCAAAATGTATCTTTATGTATAAATATAAAAAAAAAAAAAAAAAACCATGATAATTCTGAAAAGATGCAAGTGTCTGGGCACTGTTACTGTGTATGGTGTTACTTAGCTATGGTACATTTGGAAGCATTCATTTAATTACACAAGTGTATTTGAAACATTCAATATCAATGATAAGTAAGAAGATTACAAATAAAATTACATTTTATTTTCTATTGTTTTATTTTTGGCAAACAAGTAAATTGCCCATAGGCGTGAATGAGAGATTGAATGATCTTTATATGGACGGACGGACGGATGGACGGAAGGATGGATGGACAGATGTATGGATGGATGTATGGATGGACGGACGGATGGATGGACGGATGGATGATGGATGGATGGAAGTATGGACAGACGGACGGACAGATGAACAGATGGATGGATGGACGGATGGATGATGGATAGATGGATGGATGGAAGTATGGAAGGACAGACGAACAGATGAATGGATGTATAGATGGATGGATGGATGGATGGATGGATGGACGGACGGACGGATGGAATGTTATCACATGTTATTAAAAAATGCATTGAACTATTCAGGAAACCTTGTTCTCACACAGAAAGTACAAACAGAAGCTGGACTCATACAGTAAAGAATATTGCTCTTTCAGCATTGACAGACCAACAATTGAGTTTCACTTTGCTCTTCATCAGCCCAGAGCATCAAATCTAAAGTAAAATTAATACCGAGTACACTCACTCTGGCAGGTTTGTGGTATTTAACCAATATGAGTGCCATTAAGTTAGCGAACAGGCAGAGATAAAGGGAGCAAAGAGACTGTTTGAAAAGCTGTGTGGATGCGAAAGCTGAATTCCTTGAACGCCGTTTGAAAACTGTAATCCCAGCCGAAAGGTCAAAAGTCTCAGCAGGTTTTTATTTGTGTCTTTGTGCTGCTGTTTTAAGCCCAGAACACGCTTTGTACTCCGTTCAAAGAGCAACACGAGGGGTCTGTGAGGGGATTAGTCTGAATGATGACGGCGGAGGCGGTGATGTGTGTGGGTGTGTGAGCGAGCGCAGACACACAAGTGCATGAACGTGTCCAACTGAAACCTCACATCTGCAAAAAGTAAACTTTCTAGGAGCGAGCGTGGATTCTTATGGGTTTTTGAAATGACAGCCAGCGTGTTGGGAAACCTTTTTCTCACTGCTAACTGCAGCATGACAAATGACTCTAACATGGGTTATGTTATTTCCATAGTCCATCACACAGCTTGTAGCAAATAGCAAAGCAAAGACGATAGAGCAGAGAGGGCAGTGTTTTCTCACTTTTTACCCTTAGAGGTTATGAGAAATGGTTCTGTACTGAGCTGTATAGAACTAATCATCTTGTTTAATGGTGTGTCATTAGCTGTAACTGCAGTGCTAATGGACAGTAGGAACATAGAAGCATAAAGGGAGACAGAGAAAGACATGAAACCTGTTTTTCTATAAATACTGTTCACACTCATTGTGCTACTTCAGTTACAACAATGGCTACCAACCTTTTTTGGCTCAAGACCCCATTTTAACATCACAAATTTCTGGCCACCCCAAACATTCAAAACCGAGACTTTTTTTTTTTTTTGCTAAAATGTAGGTTTTTGATCATGTAATAGTTTGCTCTACTATGTTACAAATAAAAGCGAATTTTAGATGACATTTAGTCTATATAACGTATATAATGCACCTTTTTGGTGTCTGCTTCTCAGTTTCTCTTGGAGGTGTCTTAGCGTGGCCAGGCAGGTGAAGAAATCTTTCCATTTTCTGTTCAGTTTTCTGACTGCGACTGTGTCCGGGCAGGTTGAAGTGTAGTAACGCACGTCATCACATGATTGGGTCAGTCAAGATATTATATAATATTATATCCTGCATTTTATTTGAACTTGATTTTTATTAGGAAATGCGTGTGGTGTTTTTATTTATTTTTTTATTATTATTATTATTATTTTTTAATCAATTACTAGAAATTTCAGGCGCGCCCATGTGGGGTTGCGACGCCAAGGTTGAAAAACACTAAATTACAACATCGCACAGCATTAAATTATGCCGATTTAATTTATTTATTTAACCTTTATTTAACCTGCTAAGTTAATTAAGAACTGATTCTCATTTTCAATAATGACCTGGACATATAGAGACAAACAACCAATCACTATCGCATTAACACCGATAGGCAATTTAGATTAAACAATTAACCTACTGCTGCATGGTGATTTAAGTAACTGAACAAAAAGGAATATTATTATAATTACATGATTAAATCTGATACTTGTGTTTGTATACAGGTGATAACAGATGCTCACTGCTCAATACTCTGCATAGTGACTGTCCTTATGACGGTAACAGTTATCATGTATATATTCTGTTACAGTTCTGTCTGGGTTGCTGGTGTTTTTACACTTTTCAGAGATACGTTAAAATGATGGTGCTTCCTTTTCTTGTGTGAGATTATAAGAAGGATAACCTGACAAACACAAAAACAAATGGTCTTGTTGCCAACCTTATGATGGAACGTGGGATTTTGGAGAAATTAAAAGGAAGTGTTGCCCAAAGTTGCACAGACACGCACACATCCACATGGACAAATGTTGCACAACACAGTATACACAATGTTAGCCCAGAGGTCTTCTGGCCAGGGACAAGAGTGGAATTTAAGAGCCTCAATCACTCTCTCAAAAACACAACTAATCCTCTGTCTCTCCACAACAAACACACACACAGAACACCTCTTCCCTCTCTCACACTCTTTTGCCCTCTTTCCCACTCTACATTCAATGCAGCACCCTTGTGACTGCGCGAAGCGGAGTGCATGTATATATGCATGCGTGGTGCACGGGTAGGAGTGTGTGTGCCGACGTGTTGGTGTGTTTATTTGTCTTTGTCTGCATTGTGATTGTGATGGTGTGCTCAGAGACATTGTTAGCCCCAACAGAGGATTGCTGCCGTGTGTTTCAGCTCAAGGTCTCAGCCTCCGTCTCCGGCTGTGGTCTCAGCTCCTTCCAGCTGCTCCTGAAAGCTCCACTCTGCCTGAATGAGCTGCTAACCTTGGCACCAAATCAATATCAGCCAAACTCTTTGAAGAATCACAGATGGAACTGGCCTCACTGCTCTGTGCGCTCTGTGCTCTGCGATCAGTGTGTGTGTGTGTGTGTGTGTGTGTGTGTGTGTGTGTGTGTGTGTGTGTGTGTGTGTGTGTCTGTAATTGCTGCCAGCCTCCCTTTCCTGCTTGGCTTGCATCCAGAGAGTTGCACAGTGTGATGGTGGAGTATCTGCTCTCATTCATGATTGAGGGTGAGGTTTAGGTCTGGCTTAAGACACCCCCAAACACAAACATTTCTTCTATTCACCTTTTTTTATTTCGAAATTAATTTTTCTGTCAATTCTGTTACCATAAGGGTGAAATAAGGTGCTTTTTTTTCATTCCTTGCAGCGGTCTTGGCCCTTGTCCTTGGCCCAAACACACAACCTCGTTCCACACACACACACACACACACACACACACACACGAGCTTCCTGTAACCCAGCCCAGTATCATCTGATCTGGGTGTTGCTGAAGCTGATCGATGGTTGTGTTGAAATATCTCAGGGCATGATGGGATGCTTGCATTCACACAGGCACAGAAACATATCAATAGCCTGGACGTTCAGACCCATCATCTCTGTTTCCAAATACAATTAAACAGCTTCTTTTACAAAAATCCACTCTGTCCACAAGCAAACACTCATACAAACAGATACACACCTGAATAGATTTTACAGCTGATACACTGAGCAACGGCCAGCGCTGCTCTACCAGAAAAGATACAATTCAACCAGAAGCGTTGGTACATTTCAAAGACCGATTGTAATAAATACATTGGGTATTTTACAAGACTATCATGAAGAAAATTGATTTAAAAGAGAAACGCTGGATGGATTGTTATTAAGAATGCATACATAGCCAATCCAAGCGTCAATATATCTGACAATTAAACAGTGTCTTACATTATTTAACAATACAAGGACATCTTTTACATTGCGTTCTGTGAAACCATTCATTCTGTTTATATAGTGACTCTGTGATGTACACGGAAACATAAAAGAGGATGTTTTGTCTGGAATAAAGGATGAGGACCCCATTTTACCTTGACCTTTTCCACACTAAGGTAGAGTGAAACCAGTAAACAAGTATGTGAAGTATGTTTCCAGTTTGTTTTCACTTAGTTTGCAAAGTGTTTTTTGTTGCTTTTCCTCTTGAAATAAATATGGCACCTCTTTCCTTTCCCACAGCATGAAATAGGTGAACATTAATGATAATTTACTGTATTTGATTCCCCATCTTCCTGTCATGTGCAGGGCTTATGGGAAATTAGTGATGCCTTTTAAATTGCAAATAATACAGAACTTAACCCCCTTTCACAGTGAATTGATGTTAGGAGTGTAACAGCATTTCAGCCGTTTTTGTTACTAATATTTCATGATTTGTATATATGTATTCTGCTGCTGTACCAACACAGTGTCTGAACGCACCTTGTTCATCTGGAAAGTGTTGCACCCATGAGATCTCAGTCGGGTTGGCTGATGTATTGTGCTGCTCTAGAAAAAAAAAACATTACAGCAGAAGTGTAGCAGCAGTAACAGTGATTTAACACAGTAGATTTATGTCAGTTGAGTTTTCCTCTGGAATACAAGTAGCTAAGTATTTTACACTCATGTACAGGCTTCTTTGAGCTGTCTGTATACTATTGATGCTCCTGAGGCTGATTTGTTTAGACAGGAGGATACTCAAGAAGCCTGGGATGAAAATTGTGTAATAAGCAGATTAGTTAATAGCACTGTCTTTTACCTTATGACAAATAAACTTGATAAAATAAAAAAAATAAAATAAAATAAAACGCCCTCATTTAACCATAAAAGTCAACATTTTGCAGTTGTAAAGTGTTTAGAAAAGAGGGTGATATTTGGAGGCTTAAGCAGAAACATAGATGATTATGATGATGATGATGATGATGATGATACTGAACACATTGCAGCCACAACAGATTCCTACAGGGTGGGGAAGCAAAATTTACAATATTTTGAGGCAGGGATTGAAAGACAGTGTATGACCAATTAGTTTATTTAAAGTCATGAGAATTTATTTGCCACAAGAAAATTGACATAATAGAAAATGTTTTTATTCTATGTGTCCTCCTTCTTTCTCAATAACTGCCTTCACATGCTTCCTGAAACTTGTGTAAGTGTTCCTCAAATATTCGGGTGACAACTTCTCCCATTTTTCTTTAATAGTATCTTCCAGACTTTCTCGTAATAGTTTTGCTCATAGTCATTCTCTTCTTTCCATTATAAACAGTCTTTATGGACACTCCAACTATTTTTGAAATCTCCTTTGGTGTGACGAGTGCATTCAGCAAATCACACACTCTTTGACGTTTGCTTTCCTGATTACTCATATGGGCAAAAGTTTCTGAAAAGGTATGGATAATAGTGTTAGGTATGATTATGACATCAATATATGTTTGGTTTCAAAACAATTGACGTAGTGCCTGCTGAGAAAAAACAACTAAATGTTCATTGTAAATTTTGCTTCCCCACCCTGTATGTGCAGTTGGTTTGTTATTTGTGAGAAAATGTTCAATAGACATGGCTCAAGGAGTAGAACCAGACCCATAGAAAATGCTCATGTGTAAAATTCAGAATCTTAGGTTACACTCCTGCGTTTCAGTTTAAGTAGCTGAGTTGAGTGACTGAATCCACTGGTAGAGAGTAAAATATGCAAGTGAAATGCAACTTTATGTCCAGTTTTAGCCATAATAGATACAGTATTTAATCAATTGAATCTGCCTTTTTTTTTAAACCCTTTCATGCACACTGGTCACTACAGTGGACAGTTATTCTACAGCTGTTCTCTTGTATAGTCATGGATTTTGTTGTTCTTTTCGTTGTTGTTGTTTTTTACACATATCTTTATTAAAGTTTTAAGACACTACATATCTTTTCTGGCATGAATTGGAAACATTATGTAGATCTCTCCTGAGCATTAACCCCCAGAATCACAAGCCCTCCCCATAGTTTTCACACAATTTATCAGTAAATACATATTTCTGTGTGTCAAAAATTAAACGTGTGGTGTCCAGCTGAGTGGACATTTTTGCAACTTCATGAAAAATAGGTTCATATGATTTTTTTTTTTTTTCATTATTATTTTTTTTTATGTATTTTTCAATTTTTTTAAATTATTATTGTTATTTTTTAAATTATTATTTATTTTTCAGAAGAAAAATTTTAATCGCATTGTTTTTTTTCATGCCTAAAGAGGAATAAAAACACTCAGGAAAAATTTTGATTAAGGTTCTCATAATTCGTGCATGAAAGGGTTAAATAGCAGGTTACTATATACAGTACTGTGCAAAAGTCATAAGCCACTTTCAGCTTTGTAGTTTTTCAGGGTTGAAATGAGCAAACATATTTATTTTTTATTCTCTTTTCTTTGGAGACATCAAGAAAATACAGGAAAAATGTCCACAGCCTTAAAAAACACGAAAAATTAAAACTAAATGGGTGTTAAAGGCTGAAAGTTGTACACAAACATGCAAGCTTATAGACAAAAACGTGAACTGTACAGTCTCATGCTAAAATGTAAATCAGAACTATCTGCTGTGAAGGGCTGAAGGTGGCACTTTTTTTAGGTCACACTCCTGCATTTCAGATGAAGTAGCAGAGTTAAATAAGCGAATCCACTGGTTGAGAGTCAAAAATGCATCCAGCTGCTTTAATGAGCACAACATTTTCTCTAAGCACCAGTGTTTCAGTGAGCACGTACTGATTTCAGCTCTAAGTCCAACTTTACTCAGGAGCATTTCCAATCAGATCCTCTTGTAGAAGCAGAAGAATAGAGGAGGGTTGGAGGAGACTTGGGCACTTTTCACTCATCAACACTACTGAGGGCAAATCTGTCTTCTGTCTTGAGTCTATTGATGGGAAGGACAACCACACAATAACAAATATATTCCTCTGATTGTATTCTACAATCATTTTTCTTTGTCTCCTTCTTTCTGCTCTCCTTTCTCATTTCTTTCCCCTTCCTGCTGTCCTCATTATTTATCTTTAGTCTATTCTATTACCTTCCCCCCAGTTCTTATGCCTTCCTGCCTTCTCGTATTGATTTTCATTTATAGGTTTTCATCCTTTTCACTCCCATATCTCTGCACTGATGGCACCTTGCAGCTTGCCTCTCACTCTGCCTCTTCCCTCACCTCTCCACAAGTAAATGCCTCCCACATTCTCTTGCCGTTCTTTTGTTACAATATCAGATACTTCTGGGCTGTGCAATACTGAGAGGCCAAGTAGTGACAAAGAGCGTGCACCGCAGGTGAAGAAGTCCTGGTAGGCTTATGCTATTCAAAAGCCATAAAGGTCATTCTCTTTCTTATACATCACAGTAAAGGAGCTAGTATGGATCCAGAAACCTTTCAGCGAAAAGGGATACCAGTGGACCTTAAAAGGTTTCTTAGAGTCCATTCGAAAACTTTCTTTCTTTCTTTTCTTCACAGATGTTGATGTTATTCATATCAAGTGTTGGCTGTGAATTATGAATGAAGAGGTGGCTCGATAAATACATTGTTAGAGATATCTGCACCCACGGCTTAGATAATCACAGAGAAGTGGAGAAAAAAGACTGAAATGAACAAAAACAAAAGACATAACCCCAGTTTCAGGCACTCAGAAATCTATAAAAATAATGTAATAATGTTTCAACAGCTTTGTGTGTTTACAGTTTTATTAGGTGGCAGACGGGTAGCATCCTTACCTTAGACTGCATGAGCCTGAGCATCCTATTACTATATCTGCACTTCAAATCACTACCAAATAACATACAAAGTTTTTTGGGGGTTTTTTTGCACTTAGAGGGAGTACTTACGGCATAAGAGGCTTTGGAAATTTTACACTACCTAAGGTTCGAACTACCAGGAAGATCTTTTGTCTGTCTGTATGTGGGGTGATAATGTAGAACAGTCTGGATCTTCATCACAAGCAATGCCAAAATATCCACAGTTTTAAAGCACTTTACCAACGTATGGTCTGGTTACAGTACAGAGAGGGCGGGGCTTATTGTTAACTGCTGGGCCATTCCATCCTTGGCTCTTTCTTACCTTTGTTGGTATGTGCTTATCATTGTTTACCATCGTTAGTATGTAATTATTGTTGAAATATATTGTATTATAAGTTATGCTGACTATCAATCAGATAGTTACTATGTGTAATATACTTCAGATTTCCTAATCTTTTTACGGTCTGTTATTTACATTATTAGGACTCTAAACAGATGTAACTTTATCATTAAGGAAGCAAAAGTAATGTGTTATGTTGTATAAATGAGAGATGGAGGTGGGATTTAATACGTTTTCTTCTTCCCACTCCTTTTCGAGCAATACATATTGAATTTATTTTGTTATTACTAGTGTACATGGCAATTACTATATTGTCTTGCTCACCTCTATTAATTAATGTATTTGCTCTGCTATTAGCTACTTGCACACATAAATGTTTTGTTTTTTCTTCTGGTCAAAACAAATGAAGGAATGAAGGAATGAAATGAAATGAAATGAAATGAAATGAAAATACATAACAAGAGCAAGAAATCCATGGAAACATTACTTACCCTAATAGATGGATACCTTTCAGATTACGTGCAAACTGGAGTGTTTGTTTTGACTCTCCAGCCAACAAGGAAGCAGCAGAGTATCAATGGAACAAAAAGTCAACTTAGAAGAGAGATAACAAAATGGTGGCGTCGAAAATGTATGCCCTCATTCTCCGGCTCCTTAGACAAACATGCTAATATCGATGTTGGTTATTAATTGACCAGACAAAGAGTCATCCAAGGAAGCAGCCCGCTTCACACTGATAACAACGGACAGTGTCTACGTCCATCACAGATTCTTTAAAGAAAACAGACGGAGATCAGAATGAGTAGATGAATGACCTGTGTTTCTTTCTTCATTGTGAAAGTAGATACATTTTTACAAGCACCATTGTACATGTTCATTATTCATGTACCATGAACAAAAGTAAAACTAAAAACAGAGTTAAGCTAACAGAGCTATAATGTAAACTATCAGCTGATGCGGTAACTTATGTGAAGTTTATAAGACATGGTGTTAATTTGACCAGCTGTCAAAATAACTGGCTGTGAGTTTTTTTATTTGAAGGAGACAACGTAATACCAAAGTACAGATGTGTGTAAACAGTGAACCTTATAGTTTATTCAGTGAGTGGAGTCTGTGGAGAGGTAACGTCAATTTATTAGTGGCACCACTTTCAAGTTTGTAAATGTGATATAAAACCACTGACAGGTGACCAAATGAAATAAACCTTTACATTAAATAAGATGATGCATTTCTCTGAATTCGAACATTGCTGGAAACATTTAATAATAAGCATAAAATTCAATAAAATGTATAATGTAGGTCTAGTCATTTGCAACTTTAATCAAAATGAGAAATCTGATATTAATAGAAATGTACAGGTTCAACAGAATGGTACTGGTTCAACAGAATGGTACTGGTTCAACAGAATGGTACTGGTTGGGCATCAGTTAAAGATGAGGGCAGACATATCCTGCTGGTCTGTGAGACCACGCATACACTCCCACCCACCATCTCAACCTCCACATCCTCACTTTCCACCTCAGTACACAGGGAGCACACTACTCCCTGCACTGGAACCAGACATTAATCTTGAGATGCAGAATCATCCAATATAGACATAATTCCCTGCTACCCTGAGCTGGGTTGACATGTTTCAACCCAGCTGGTGTTCTTGAGGAGCCCGGGCACACCTGTGCGTATACAGACAGTAGGTGATGATTTGTGACTACACAGCACCTGTGAAAATTTTAAGGATGTGTGTGTGCCCGCTGGACATTGATTTATTTTAATCTTTACAGTGAGATGAAGTGCAGCCTGGACTTTGGAATAGAACTGCGAGAATCTGAGTCTGCTCTGCTGAGATTTGGTATGAATATGATTACTCTCGTACAGAGTTGGACCACATCCCTCCCTCTCCTCCTTTTCTCTTTTGCCCCAACACAGGTCTTCACCTCCAGTACTACTTTGCTATTTTCCTCTTACTGATTGAAAAAATCTAAAAGTGTCCAGTAAAACAGGGGTCTTTGCCCCTGTAGCCTGGCATTACCAAGAGTCTTATTATCCTCAGTGATAGCTCTGAGACATGAACACACACACATACACACACACAAAAGCCTACGTATGAACAATGGCACATCGATCACACATCACTACATTTTGACATTGTGAAAACGCCCATACACACACACACCTATGCACACACACAGCCACAACAAAAACATTGATTTGCCCCCCCTCCCACTGCTGAAAAAACACTGCCAATCTTCACCAGGCTGTAATTTTATGGCACAACAAAATGAAAGGGTAATTTTAGCGGGATAGTGAGGGAGAGGCACAATCGGAGATAAAGGGACAAAGTTTGGTGTCTGAAAGGCCGGTGATGATGATAGCAGCCGTGCAGAGAGAGAGAAAAGAGAGAGAAAGGCCGTTTGACAACGCTGACAGCCTCACGCCTCGCTACCCAGCTCAGCACAGAAAGACAGGCGGTAAAACACTGCAATTTAGATAGTTTACTGGCCATTGTCAAAACACTAGTGCAATCTGTGGAGGGTTTAACGGGTTTAAAGTCACTCAGTAAGACCCCTGTCGCCTCCACCACCTTCTAGTCATTAGAGGTTTTTTTCAGCACCTTTAAGACATTCAACCTGCTTATTCACTCATTTGAATCATTTGTTTGGAGTTGTTGATCAAACTACCTATGTTTTCTTTTTCTCATGCAATGATTCCCTTCTTACTATTTTTAGTGTTCAGTATTAAAAAAGTATTAGTGCAGCTGATTGTTGAATACACGGGATGTAAACACGAGGCAAATACACTGTTGTTTCCTAAATATTAAATATAGATAAATGAAGATGTGTCAATAAAGTGATTCTACAAGTAATGGCATCATACTAACTTTAAGTCTGTACTGACCAGTTGGTTCTGTCTTTGAGTCATCAACGATAATTTAATACCAAGAGAAAAGCACATGGTGCACTGGTGAAGATATTAAACACTTTTTCATCTGGAGCACAAGTGAAGTCGCAAGTCTCTTATGGCTTTATTGAGTTACAACATGCTGCATGTCTTCCAGTCAGCTTAGAAGACTGCATTGCTATATTTTAGGAATTAAAAGCATGAACTGTACCATGATGACTGTTTAATCCATTATACATACATACAGTCACAGAAAAAATAATTACACCACCCTTGTTTTCTTCAATTTCTTGTTCATTTTAATGCCTGGTACCACTAAAGGTACATTTGTTTGGACAAATATAATGATAACAACAAAAATACCTCATAAGAGTTTAATTTCAGAGCTGATGTCTAGACATTTTCCATGGGTTTTCTTGATAATAACCAAAATCACTTCAGTTCTTACATCAATAGCTATGGCATTGTACTGACAAAAACAGTGCTTTTAGGCATTCCATGTTTTCTTTTCTGTCTGTTTTAGTCACATGATACATACATGAGTTAGTACTTGATTGCATAACCATTGTTTTTGATGACTTATGATGGTCTAATAATTTTTTCTATGACTGTACGTACAATAACAGCAGGGACTTGTTACTTTAATTTACAATTAATAAATATGTTTTCCTTTGTAACAGCGAAAGTGTTGACGAGGAAAGTACTCATTTGTCTGTTGCTGAATCATAGAAGATGTAGTTCCAGTGTCCATTGTTGTATGACCTCTGAAGGCCCATAAGAACGAATCTAACAAAGTAACTAACAACTTTCAATCATTGCAAAGCGTCATGTTGAATCTAAATACAAAATTGTACAGAAACAGAAATCTAATGTAGGTAAAGGTTTGGTGTGTATTGTTGGTTGCATTGTTTGTTACAGTAGAATTAGGCTTTTATATCTACAGAGTCAGTGAGATGCCCACCATGTTGCTCTACAACGTGTCTACAGTAGCTCAGAAGTGACGTCTACATCTCATTTTTCTATTTCAGGTGTTATTCATTGTTCAGTGTTACCATGTTAAAGTTTGACCCATGATTAATCTCTCTATGAAGGTCCAGTGTCCAAGATTTAGAAGGATTTAGGATGATGATTTAGGAATGTACAACTTAATTGCAATATTAATCATAATTTTTATTATGTTATAATTACAAAAAAATGAGAGCTGTTCTGTTTTGGTCCCTCAGACAGAGACATTATGTGTATCTCCAGCCATTGGGTTCCTACAGTAACTCAGAATGGAGATGTACTATTGTCACCTACTGTGTGTAAGTGTTTGAGTTGCAATGCTTGACGTCACTGAGCAAAAAAACAACATAATTGCCTTTCAGAATATTGTAATTGGTAAATGGTAAATGGTCTGAGACGACATAAGATTTTGCATCCAGTCCCTCCCTGTGTTTTCAGGCTGTAGACTATCTGCTCTGTGACATGGGTTTCTGGCTAATCATAGGTGTTTTCACACATTTACGAGGTTAAATACATGACAGACAGCTGTAATTACTGATAACTGATCACATTCACTCAGATGTAACCTGAACACAAATATTACCTCTATGCTCTGGGGCTTGACACAGAAGTTTGGAAAATTGGAATATTTGAAAAATTCACTTATATATAACAGCAGGAAGTATGTTAGTCTCATTTATAGTTATATTTAGTCTTGTGATTTGGACTGAAAGGAAAGAGCTGCAGATGGGAGGTGTCTGTTTTCAAATTCCTGTGTTTTTTTTCCATGTTTTTCCTGCAGCTTTCAGTATGAACCATATCATTATCCTATTAACTAAAAAGTTCACAATGAAAAAACACTAGTTGTAATGAGGGACTTCCACGGTTTTTGCTGCCATCCTATGAAACTGCAGATGGTGTTAATTTGGTTACAATGTGCCATTTCACCATTAGATATCATGTAATGTCACACTTAACATTTTACCTTAAAAGGCATAAACAGACCAGCCAAGCACTGGATCTTGAGGCCACCATATGCAACTTCTAGCCTTGATACCACTAAATATTTTATGAAGATTTATACTTTTTTTTTTTTCATTGAGTTGGTTTAAATCCTTTTCGTTTTTTCTGCTGGTTTGGTCTGCTTAATACACTGAACAAAAATATAAACGCACCGCTTTTGTTTTTGCTCCCATTTTTCATTAGCTGAACTCAAAGATCTAAAACTTTTTCTGTGTACACACAAGGTTTATTTCTCTCAAATATTGTTCACAAATCTGTCTAAATTTGTGTTAGTGAACACATCTTCTTTGCTGAGATAATCCATCCACCTCACAGGTGTGGCATATCAAGATGCTGATTAGACAGCAGGATTTTTGCACAGGTGTGCCTTCGGCTGGCCACAATAAAAGGCCACTTCAAAATGTGCAGTTTTATCACACAGCACAATACCACAGATGTCACAAGTTTTGAGGGAATATGCAGTTGGCATGCTGACTTCAGGAATCTCCACCAGAGCTTTTGCCTGTGAATTGAATGTTCATTTCTCTGCCATAAGCCATCTCCAAAGCTGTTTCAGAGAATTCATGAAGAAGACTGTGTGAGGAAAATGGTGGTCACACCAAATACTGACTGGTTTTCTGACCCCCCTGGACCACCCAATACAGTAAAAGTGCACATTTTAGAGTGGCCTTTTATTGTGGCCAGCCTAAGTCACACCTGTGCAATAATCCTGCTGTCTAATCAGCATCTTGATATGCCACACCTGTGAGGTGGATGGATTATCTCAGCAAAGGACAAAGGAGAAGTGCTCACTAACACAGATTTAGACAAATTTATGAACAATATTTGAGAGAAATAGGCCTTTTGTGTTCATAGAAAAAGTTTTAGATCTTTGAGTTCAGCTCATGAAAAATGGGAACAAAAAACAAAAGTGGTGCATTTATATTTTTGTTCAGTGTATAACCAACATAAAAACAGACTTCAGGGTATTGTAAAGGTGTGCAGCAGGATCACAGAAGTGACCTTGAATGACCTTACACACCTGCATAAGGTCAGAACTTTGAATAAGGCCTGGTCATTCCTGAATGACCCCAGCCCACCCTTTATGATCACACCGCTTCAGTCTGGTCCCAGATAGGCCCTACCACGTAGCAGGACCAATAGGTACAAGAAATCTTTTATTCCTGCTGCTGTCAGGCTCCTGAATAGTGAATAGTGTGTGATTTGTGTTTTTGTATTATATCTGTCATTTGTTTTTGATATGTGTACTGCGGCTATACAGTTTGCCTCTTGGGGATAATAAAGATCCTTGAACCTTGAAATATTGCACATTGAACCTTTAACTTATTTTACCCATATACCCTAGGAACAAGCTATTATGTACACTTCCAGTCAAAAGTTTGGACTCACCTTCTCATTTAAATGGCATGAGATGGACCGCCGATGACCAACAAGTGCTCAGCATTCACTGGGAACTCCTTCAAGACTGTTGGAAAACATTTCAGGTGACTACCTCGTAAAGTTCATCAAGAGAATGCCAAGAATGTGCAACACGGGAATCAAAGCAAAATGTGGCTATTTTGAAGAATCTAAAATATAAAACATGCTTTGAGTTATGTCACACTTTTTTTAACTACATAATTTCATTTGTGTTAATTCACAGTTTTGATGCCTTCCGTTAGAATCTACAATGTAATAGTCATGAAAATAAAGAAAAACCAGGTGAGTACAAACTTTTGACTGGTAGTGTATATTTGCTAACTGCCCAGAAGAGCTAAAGTCGACATTAACCCTTTATAGGGCATTCATAAAAATACTCTGAAATTAAAGGTACTGTGTTTGAAGTAGATTGCAACGATATCTTTTGTCAGAATTGGTTGTGTTTTTCCGGGACAAAGACTACACTTCCCATGAGCATTAGCAACTACTGTCGTAAGGGCATAACTCTGGCCAAGGTGTGTATTTGTTTTGAAGCTAATGAATGAAGGGCGGGTCTTCTTTACAATTTTGCATTTCTTTTTTCAAGACAACAACTTGCAAGGTGCAAAGCGACGAGGTAATGTATTTATTTGTGTTCTGTAGCGCTGTTGTTTGAAATGAGACAACAACCAAACTTTATAAAGTCAGTTTGTAGCGTAGTTTAGTGTCCAGAAGGTGAGCTAACGCTAAAGAGCTAGCCATGCAGCTAACACAGAGGCGTTTACTAAATGTTTGACTGAGCTACCAACAGCCACCATAGTAAAACACAATGTTCCAGTGCATATTATTAAAGAAAAGAAGCATTACATACCTGTCTAGAAGGAAGAGGGCCAACTCCGGATCTGTTTTCATTCCTTTTAACTCCCTTAGTTCTCTCCATCAGAAAGCCTTGCTGAAGTTTACCTGTGTTTTAGCCCGTTCCCCTTTCACCCTCCTGTTTAGCTTTCTTCTGCTCTTCTGTCCTTTTTCTTTTTGCCGGTCCAGCTCCAATTCCAGTGTCTGCTATTACAACAAAATAAATCCAAGAAATCCCTTTCTTCAGGAAAAGGACAGATCTTCCTTCTCACTCGGTCAGCTTACTTCTCACTGCTAAACTTTGCCGGTCAGCATGGTGTTGTCATAGAGACAAAAGTCTGCCGTAAACCAGGCCTGACCAGGGAAGCTGAGAAATAACATTTAGAAATAACTTTTTTTGGCGTTGATAATCTCATTTTAAATTGTGAACTACGATCAGGCATAAAAATGAGACTTTTTCAAGATCACTAGGAACTCCTCACAGTCCCTTTAAAAATTTCAACCTTGCGTGTTATTGGAGGACATAACAGGACTTTATTACTTTTGAGAAATTTTTAAAAAATTTTATTGGTATGCAGAAAATCTTGAAGGTACCAAAATCAAAAAAAGAATCCAAGAGGTAAATATAAAAAAATACAAGAAAAACACGTAATTTCAAAGGAACATGTATTTTAGAACATTAGAACATCACTTTTAGAACATTACAACATAAGTGCTGATCCAGACACCTGCCAACATCCACATTATCCCTTTGAACATCATTCCTTACATTAGTACCATTACTTCATGGTACCTTACACAGCAGAGGTGGACTTTACAGACCCTGTAGACCACATTGGACCTGAGATTGTTGCCTCACTGTTCTCACTGTAACTGTTGTTGTCACTGTCTTGTAATAAATGTGGAAATTACTAAGAATAGTCACTTGCCAGGAAAAGGTTAATATTATGTGATTGAGTGATTCAGGTGCATGTCCAGGTCCCTGATAAAATTCAGTGTGGTGGATCCAACAGCTTTTATTTCGATATTTAGCAATTTATTTGTTTTGGCCTTGTGTGAAGTTAATTTTGCCAAAGGTCATGACAAATGGCACAAGCAGCTGCAGGTGAGTTCACCATGGAGTTACAACTGGAGCTTATTGTGTCCACGCAGATGCAGATGGTTTCACAGAAGAATGGGAGAAGCGATGTCATGCAGCTCCTCTGATATTTATTCACTGTCTTTTGAGGACACTTTGTAAGTCACTGTGTGAGACTTAAGTGTGACTCAAGTGTCCATCTTTGTCTATACCCCACATATAAATCTGACCTTTGAAAACCACGGAACCAGATTAAGACAGAAATACAACTATTGTATATGACTGTGTCTTGAGGATTTGATTGTGATTAGTCACTGTTGCCTCTTTTCCTTGGCTTTGTCCTCCTTTTTGTGCCAGATGATATCAGTTTATTGTGTAGCTCTGATGAAGAGAGCCCATACCTTTTATTCAGTTTGAAGGAAGGCCAAGATAGATTGATATTGATAACTTCAAATGGAGGCTTTGGTCTGTGGTTTGCAGAGTGGAAGATGTCCAACATTTTCCACTTTTCCTGCCCTCACAGACAGAATGGGGTGCTGTCTCAGTATTGATGAATACACTCTGCAAAGCCAAGAAGTCTCTGACAGTTAATCAGTTTTTCTTCTCTTTTGTCTTCCCTTCCGTATCATTCATTACTTCCTGTCTGTTTGGCTGTTGGGCTCTGCTTACTAGACATTTTCCACAGCAGCGTAAAAGTATGCAAGCCCCAAAAGCAAGGTTGAGTCTTCTGTAATCAAGTGTGCTTTTCTCTCATGTACAGTACACAGAAAATTAATTTCTGTGATTTTATTAACTGTGGTAGAGAGGGTTGATACGACTGAGGAAAAGAAGATTTTCAGTGGCAATCAGTTTTTCAGAAATGTGCCAGTGGCAAGATGAGTTTAATTATATAGCACAGCTCTCATACGAATGCAAATCTATGTGCTTAACTTGGAAAAATGGAGCATACTTGGGAAATGAATAAAAATAACTTAAAAATAAATTGTAGATTTAACCCATAAAGACCCAAACAGTCACTGGCGACCAGAACCATCTACTGATTTAAACTGTTTAATACCTGTTGATCCACCAGTCCTATTAATACATGTAAATAATTGGTGAAAAATGCAGTTTGTCATCTTTTCATGGTCATCAGATATGACCCATTTGGACATTCAGAGGCTCCATAGTGAACGTGAAAACGCCATCATCTTCTACAATACTGATTCAACAGAAAAACCATGGAGTTGGATCAGTGAGAGTGGATGGAAACACTTGTTTTTGTTGAAAAAGTCACTGTTTCTTCACTTTTTCTCTATTTTGATGTAATAACCTTTGAATTTACTCTGAGTTTTTATTAATATCTACATGATAAATACATGATTTACACAAAAAAAATGCAAAACGTAGGGGATAATATTATCATAATGGTAATAAATCATTTAACAGTGGGTAAATATAAAGAAACATTCATTTGGGAACTGCCACAAATGTAGCACTGGGTCTTTACGGGTTAATATATGATTAAAAGTAGGGCAGCATGGAAGGAGGAAGGCCGTGGTTGCAAACCCGGTCCTATCCAGATGGGGCTTTTCTGTTTGTGTGTTTTCCCCATGGGTTCTCTACCTTCGTCCCTATGTCCAAAGCCATGAACCTTAATAGGTTAATTGGTCAATCTAAATCGCCCGTAGGGGTGAATGTGAGAGTGAATGGTTGTTCGTCTTTATATGTCAACCCTGTGATGAACTGGCCACATAGTAGATGAGGAAGGCTCCAGCTTCCCCAGTTTGGAAAATGAATGAATGAATAATTAAAAGGAAGTACAAAGTATGTGAGGTAGCAATAAAGGAAAATAATGTACTTGTTGAGTTGTTAATATGATAAATAGGAAAATAGAAAAAGTTGTAGAGCTCCATTCTGCCACATGAAGAAGTGCAGAGGAAGAATGAGTAGATTTGACCCATTATATATGTATTTAACAATCAAGGTTCCCCTGTTTTTGGAGACAGGAGCTGCATTTTGCCTGAATCATTTACATGTATGGATAGGATTGAAGTTATTAAACATTTGAGATCAATAGGCCATAGATAGATAGATAGATAGATAGACAGATAGATAGATAGATAGATGTGAGCAAGGGTTTTTGGGGGGAGGGGTCACGTTTAGAGGTCGTAACCTTGAGTATTGATCAGGTTTTGTCATTTCCATGGTGACTGGAGCCCCTCGTTCTGACCTGCTGGAGTACATTAGACCTGAGATCCATAACGCCTGTTTGTTCTCTCTCTCTCCTTTCTTTCCTCTCCTTCTCTATCGCACACACATACTCTGACATACCTACACAGGGGTGCAAACACACTCATCAATGCACACACACACACACACGTGCACACACGCACACAGCTGCTCATCCAAGCACAGGAAGAAACTGAATTAAACCTTAAAAAACAATCTGGGCCTGCAGAGAGGACAATTCATCATGATCTCTGTGTGTCAGAGGTGTGTGCGCATGTGTGTGTGAGTGGGTTTGGGTTTAGTGGGGTGAAGAGGTGGAAGGGGGTGACTGCAACACTCCAGCCACTGACCAGCCCTTCACACACACACACACACACACACACACACCTACACACACACACACACGCACAAACATATATAAAACACACACAAACTATGTTCACTTCACAACACTGATCTTTAAACACTCATCCACATTCTAGCCAAGGTCAGCTAGATTGTAAATGAAGCCACATATCTGGGCAGCAGTGTGTGTGTTTATGTGCATGAGAGAGAGAGAGAGAGAGAGAGAGAGAGAGAGAAGAAGAGTGAGATGAAATACAGAGTGGCGAGCTCAGTGCATGAAACAAATCAAGGAGGCATGTTAGATATTGGTTAATTCAACTTCATTCCACACTTACTTTTCCCTTATTGCACCCTGGAAGCATTTACTTTATTTCCATTTTCTTTAACTGTCTTCTTCCCTTATATCCCATTAAGTGATTCACTCATTTTTCAGGATTTTCTCTGCGTGATTTCCCTCCCGGTCCCTCTATTTAGCTTCCTCTGTATATGTACTTTTCTGTTTTCTGATTCGTCGCCTTCTCTGTATGTCCATCACTCCTGGAGGCGACAGAGGGAGAAGGCGAGGTCTGTAGTTTGTCCCGTAGGCTGGCAGGGGTCTGCAGAACTGAGGGGCAGCCTCTTTGTGAGGAAATTATTTTCTCTGTGCTGAGGAGGACACTCCAAATCATCTCCAGCAATCTCAGTAATGGCCCTGAGACGCTACTGCCTTTGTCCTGTAATGGTGACAGATGACTGGCTGGGCAGACGGGGGCCGTCCAGACGCCTAGCGAAGGGGCGAACAAAACCTCACACACACACTCACACTTACACTTACACACACTTACACACACAAACACTTGCATAAAATGCCACTCCACTGGTGGCTGGTGTGATTGGAGGTAATTGTCTCTTCTCGGGCTGTGGTGTTAGTGGTTATCCTTAACGATCACTCTCAAAGAGGAGTCCTAACTATCTGTCCTTTCAAAAGAAGATGATTCCACTTTACAGAGTCACGCCTGGGCAACCCACCACCACAGCCTCCTTCTCTCATAAGAAGAGGGACAATAAAGCTTTTAATTTCAGTGCATTAAAAGTGTTTGGACTTGTCCTCAAAGGACTGTTGAAAGGGGCAACAGTTAGTACAAATATCTGCATCTGTTTTGGAAAGTCAGAAATAAAAGTGCAGGTTTTCTGGATTAAATAAATATTATATTATTATGTTTGAGTAAAAACTGTAGATTAACAGGTGGAGAGGTGATTTCAGCCATTCACACTCACTGCCTGCACATTAAGTCAGCATTTATATTCACATAATCAGGTAAATGTTTTAATGCTTGGGGAATAATTTTGTACCCAAAAAAACAAAACACACACACAAATATATATATATATATATATATATATATATCATTGTGCTAGAAATCAGGGATGGATGCTTTTTCATGTTAGACACCATTAACTATATAACAAAAAATTGGTCAGTATCAGTGTTTATCAATACAATCACAGGCTGAAGAATATGTCAGTATTCAGAAATTAGAAATTAGAAATTAACTGTGATACATGCACTTACAACAACTGTACTGACTATAGTAAAGTAAAGAAAGCACAATGCATATATATTTGACTTTTAGCCAAGTTTTCCAAAGCCATCAGACATCTGAAACAAAAAACACAAACTCTAACTCACTGAAAAATTTGAATCTCTAGAAACAAAATAAAACGTAAAGCTGTAAATTAGATAAATAGCAATTCCCATTAAACTGTTAACATTTAACCATTTTTAATTCCATTACACTTTACTTGTTAAGTGAAATCATATTTTATTATGTCAAATGAATAATATTATCCAGATAAATAGTGCAACATGGTTAAAACACAAATGGATGCTTTCATGAGTACAATAAACTTTCTTTCCTTCTTAACAGTATTGTTTAAAGGCTTCTAACAGCGCTGCCTGATTAAATAAATCCTATTCTTCTGTGTGATGCTTCCTCTTGTGTTTTATGAGGTATGTTGCATTGTTGCTTCTTCCCCCCAGATCACTGATGTCGCATATATTGCATTCTGCTGTTTTGTATCTTAGGTCAGTGACACTTAAATGCTTTAAAGTGCTGACATCCTGCAAATAACTCACATTATCGCAGGAGTATGTTTGCTTTTAAGCATGTCATTCAAAGACCATCTACCAACATTTCATATATCATCCTGTGTGAAATGTCAGATTATTATTTATTCAGTAACCTTATTTTTATTTTATTTATTCCATGTAGGGTTTGTGTGTTCTCTGCATGGGTTCTCCCCGTGTAAGTAAGTAAGAAAAATTTATTTATATAGCACTAGTTTTCACAGAGGAAACCTCATAAAGTGCTTTACAGGTTAAAAAGATATAAGACAGCAACACAGAAAAAATACAAAGTGCAAAAATATGAAATTCAAAAATACCTGACAAAATCAAGCAGTACCCATAAATGCAATAGAATAAAAGTGCATTTGATTCCACCTACAGTCCATAGACATGTAGGTTAACTGGTCACTCTGAATTGCCCGTTGGTGTAAATGTTTATCTCCATATTTCAGACCTGCAGGAAATGTGTCCAGGTTGTTGTCCTATGACACCTCCAGCATTCCCATGACCTTCCAGAAGACTAAACAGTTACAGAAAATAAATGAATGATTGAATATTTCTATATTTACATATTTCAGACAGGTCCTGATACTTGATAATTGATTGGAGCATCTCTGCAGATACAGTAAAACCATCAAACCATGTAAAACCCAAAAAATGCATTAGTATGAACTTCTAACTTCCATCATTCAGTGTTACCTCTCCATCATCACAACTGATGAAAAAACCACCAGATTGAATACAATAAAACCTTCAGTGCTGCCATCAAAACACCTCTTGGTTGTGATGCTGCTACGTTGCGAGTCCCCTCATTGTCTATCTCAGCAGGACATAAAAGGACCGTTTTCCACCACAAGAGGTTGAGAACATGAGCTGAATGGTTTGACGTGTCCTAAAGTTCGACTTTTAGCCAAACAAGACTCAAACACATGTCAGTGACAGAATCAATTGGTGTAAATGGAGAAAGCCTGTCATCTTGTTCCAGACCTGGTAAAGAAGAGGTGTGAGATGTTCAGTCATAATCCCAATGGTCTAAGGTGTTACCTTCACTTTAACTTGTTTGGTAGCTACTAAATCCATCCTGTCAAGTGTAGCGGTGATCCAGGCGGCTTTTCATACAGACACATGTATGTCTATTTCAGCTGGACTGGAAATTCACTTGAATGTGAAGCTGGTTAACTTCAGATACTAATCCCCAAATGCCCATCTATTTTTGAAGTACTTATTAGCAGACTGAATCACCATCTTACTTAACATCACTCATCTTAAAACTATTCCAGCCTTTGTCTATTGATCTTTAATTCCAGAACTACAGAATCCTATTAGCGGATGTCACAAATAGGGATCAGCGTGGAGAGGATATGGTCAATGGCCACCCCTCATTAGGAGATACCCACCAGCAGGCCTGAGGGCAAATCAAAAGGCCTGGACTGAATATTGCCTTTAGGAAGAGTTTTTTTTCCCCCCTTTCTCCACTGCAGTCATCATGTTGCATTCTGTGGAGGATGCAGGTGTAGCGCTGCGTGAGGCTCAAACCACAGAGGGTCTGTGTTGTGTTGCCTTTTTCTCCTCCATTGAGAATTGGTTTCAAAAGAACAGGCTTTTTCTCTGTTTGTCCCCTATTGTGAATGTGAACACAAGACGTGGAAAACAGGAGAAAACTGTTTACGGGTACTGTAAACCCACACAGCTCTATTTCTAAAATACAGTTGGCTGGCTTTGAAAACACAATTAAACACATGGAACAAATATTTTAATCTTATATTTTTGGAAAACTGTAATGATGCTTAACCCAAACAAGCACATATTGTTGACAGATACACTACCTCTTTATAACCACTGTCATCCAAAGAGCAAATTTTTGTAGAATGGTGTCTGCATTTTCAGCACACCCTTACCAAAAACCATCTGTTAAGGGAAGGCAGTTTGATTTTACTTGTTTGTTGGTTGGTTGGTTTGTTTTTTCAAACATTAGTTCCTAAATTCTGTCATATGAAGTACCCAAACTGTAAATATCAAAATAAATCTTGATGTAATGTTGAATTACATTAAACTACTACATATAGACAGTAAATATGGCTACACTAAAAAACATTTTTAAAGAGTGATAAATACTCTACTCGTTATAGTTATAGGGCTTTTCCACAAGCACCTACTTGACTCTCCTCAATTTTAAGGAATTTCCATTACATGATAGTACCTGGTACCAGTTACTTGTTTAGTACCTATCCATCTTATTCAAACTGGAAATGTGACGTCAACAGGCCATTGACTGACCAGGGAGTGACATCACTGGATGAGTCATGAAAGTGATTCCATGTCCTCCATTGTTTGTGTTTGTGTTACACACAAATGATGTCATGGGAGTCTCTGGTTGCTGAGCTATGATGAACTTACCAACATTGAGGTGGTGGAGTTGAGTCAGATATGGGGGAGTATAGTGCTAAAACTGTGTAATGGAAAAGCAGTATTTGTTTGCAGAGATAATTGTCAAAATGTAGAACATCTATGAGCATCTTTTTGAGTGTTAAGCTTAAAAAAGAGTTTACTGCTCACCTAAGAGTAGATTTTTTATTTTTTTTTTTATTTTTTAGTTGTTCTTTATTACCCCTCCCCTTGAAGGGGAGGCAAGGGGTATTGTTTTTGGTTGGGTTTGTTCATTTGTTTCTTTGTTAACACTCTAGCAGCAAAACTGTTGGTTGAATTCATACCAAATTTGGTTTATAGATTACCAGTGACCAAGAAATTTTTAAAACCAGGCCCAAGACCCACCTCTTTAATTTGGCTTTTAACTAATGCCTCCGTTTTACTCTAAGGTTTTATATATATATATATATATATATATATATATATATATCTTAAGTTTCTTTTAACCAATGCTTCTGTTTTACCATTTTAATGTTTAATATTTATATTATATTTATATTTATGTTTTACATTTAGATTCTTTTTATCAATTCTTTTATATCTTTTTAATGTTTCTCATCTATATTCTCCAGTGTTTCATCAGAGGGAGCCCTCTGTGCCGGGGGGGCTGTGGACTCTGGTGGCTGTGGCGCCTTCTTTCACTGGGGTCTGCTCCTTTCTGGTGGGTGGGGGTCTCTGCCGCCGTGATGCGGTGGCAGTTGGCCCTCTCCCACTGGTTGGGATGCGGCACTGTATCGCTGGCGCCTGGTTGCCAGGGTCGGCGGCTGCCTCCTGGTGCGGATGGCTCCCTGAGACAGCGCCTCCTCTTTTACTCTTTTACTTTTACTTTCTGGTCCTCTCGTGCTCGGTTAGTCTTTTTAAGTATGTCTGTGCTTGTCTGTGTGTGTGTGTGTGTGTGTGCGTGTGTGTGTGTGCGTGTGTGTGTGTGTGTGTGAGCGGTTGGGTGGGGGGTGGTACTGATTTTTAAACTTATATGTAAAGCGCTTTGTGCTACACCCTCAATGTATGAAAAGTGTTATATAAATACAGATTGACTGATTGATTGAAGAATAGATCTAATTACATTTTGGGAACAGCAGGTCAAAGTTAAAATTTTTTAGAAATTTTTAAAATCTTTTTTTTTCCCCACTTACTTATAATGGGCAAAATTTAAAATGTCTGTAGCAGCAAAACTATTGATTGAATTCATACCAAATTGGGTTTATAGATTGCCAGTGACCCAGAATAGATGTAATTACATTTTGGGAAAAGTAGGTCTAGTTAAATTTTTTTTTATGAATTTTTAAAATCTTTTTTTCTTTCCATTTACTTATAATTGTCAAAATGTGTCTGTGCTGTCTATGTCTATGCTGACATCAGCACACACATAGACATGATGACATCAGCTGAATCAATGCCAAAATAGGCTACAATGTGTGCGAGGGGTGGGGTTTGCTGTGCCTGGCACCACTCGTTTTGCCTTTATTTAACCAGGAAAGATTCACTGGGATTTGAAATGTCTTTTACAAGAGCATCCTGACAAAGATACAGACAGGGTCACAATCAGACATGCATATGCCCTATACATCATGAGAAATATAAGGCAAGTATAAAAAGTGCAGAGAAGGTAGTTTAAAAAAATATTAAATTACCAAGGCAAAACATCTACAGCCTTCATGGTATTTAAAATACCATTTTTGCAAGTGGTGACCACTCTGATGAAGAGCATTAATATAAGCCACTGCACTGGCCTCTGTTTAGAGTGAAATAAAGTTCTTCTATTCCACAAATGCTGCTGGACTTCTTAAACTTTTTCTCTTTCTCCATGCGCCTTGGAAGTAGTTGAAGTAGTGCCATAGTGTTATATTTAGATTTAAAATCCCTTTGAAAGTATTCAGTGGTGCCAGCTCCTTAAGTTTCAGGTCATTTTGTATCTGATTCCAAGCAGAGGGAGCAGCAGATTTAAAGGCCTTTTTTTCACAGTTCAGTTCTGACACAGTTCAGACAGAAGGAAAAAAATAATGATCCTGGGACCATAGATTGTAACCACCTGTACTCTTTTGACAGATGTAGTTTTGAAGATATGATGGAAGCAGACCTAGGATACATTTATAGATGAGAGTTTAACAGTGGTTCAGTCTCTGTGTGGACAAAGAGGCCATCCAATACAAGCATCCAAAAAAAACAAAAAAGCCATTGGAATTCCTTCTGCCATTGTATAAACAGTAACTGAAAATAAGAAATGTAGAGGAGAGAGGAAGAAATTAACATTTTACATGTTGCTCTCATGGTTACCATTATAGTACTCATACAGTACTATAATAGTAGTAGACAATAGTACTCACAAAGAGGACAATGAAGAGGACCTGGTCAAATACCATACCAAAACTGAGGAGGGGCCCCATTTTGAGGACCAGCGCTCAAAGTAAAAGTAAGCGTACCTCTAGCATAAAGAAGACTTAAGTAAGAAAAGTATTTATAAAAAGCAGAAGAAAACATTTAAATATTATCATGAAATATTTGCAGAAAAATCTTTCTTGCATTTCAGAAAGTGTCCGTGCATCAGACAGATGCAAACAAATGCAAATGATTTTTATTATTATTATTATTATTATTATTATTATTATTATTATTATTATTATTATTATTATTATTATTACTATTATTATTATTATTATTACTATTGTTACCAAGAAAAAATGAGAGGCTAATTTCCTGACAGTTTCAAGTGGCATTTTCTTGCTGAAACGTCCAGTTTTGACCTCAATGGCACAGAGCATGTGCAGAAGGAAGTATGTGGATTTAGAGAAACTGGACAGAATTCAATGACGTAGGAGTGATTCTTAATGTATGTATATAATGCCTCTATTTCCATGAAGGCAATTGCACAAAAGCTACAAGACAAAATATTAAATATACATATACTACTGAAGTACTACTAAAACTACTGAAATATACGAAAAGCTAACTATACTACAGATGAGAAACATGTACAACAAACCATATATGTATATATATATATATATATATATATATATATATATATATATATATATATATATAGTGTAGGTTATATACAAGGTAAGATTTAAACAGAGACAAATGCATTGGGTGTGGGTTGTGACTATTGCACTGAGGTAGGGTAACTATTGCATCACAACTCGCTTAGATTACTGCAATGCACTTCATGTTGGGTTTAGCCAGACATCACTTGCTCAACTGCAGCTGGTTCAAAACACTGCTTGACTTTTAAATGGTGCAAAAAAAAAAAAACAGACTATATCATCTAAATTTTAGCATCAATTTAATGGCTTCTAGTTTTCAAATTGATTTTTAAATTCTTTTATTTGTTTTTAAATGCCTCAGTGGCCTTGGCCCACAGTAGGTCTGACCTGCTTCAGCTGTATACTCCTTCATCCTCTCAGATCAGCAGATTAGTCATTGTTAGGCATCCCAAACACAAAGAGGAAGCTGAGAGGTGACAGGGTTTTTTCTGCCCCCAAACTGTGGAATGACTGGGGAACTACCTTTGCACATAGACATGCCAACTAATGTCTGTTTTTAAATCCTGTCTTGAAACATACTTTTTCTCCTTGGCTTTTAACTCAGTTTGAGAGGTTGGCTTTTATTGTTTTAATGTTTTATTGCTTTCATCAGTCTGTCCGTCTTCATCCACTTTTCCAGGTCCGGGTCACAGGGGCAGCAGCCTCAGCAAGAAAGTCCAGACAGCCCTCTCCCCATCCACTTCTACCAGCTCTTCCAGGGGAATCCCGAGGCGTTCCCAGACCAGCTGAGAGATATAATCCCTCCAGCATGTCCTGGGTCAGCCCCGAGGTCTCCTCCTGGACAGACATGCCCTAAACACCTCTCCAGGGAGGCATTCAGGAGGCATCCTCACTAGATGCCTGAACCACGTTAACTGACTCCTCTTGACGTGGAGGAGCAGCAGCTCTACTCTGAGTCTCTACCGGATGTCTGAGGTCCTCACCAAATCTCTAAGGCTGAGCCTTGCCACCGTGCGAAGGAAACTAATTTCGGCCGCTTGTACTCGCAACCTCATTCTTTCAATCATTACCCAGAACTCATGACCATATGTGAGGGTCGGAATGTAGATCAACCGGTAAATGGAGAGCTTTGCCTTTCAGCTTAGCTCCCTCTTCACCACAACGGACCGTTTTAGCGTCCACATCACTGCAGACGCCGCCCCCATCTGCCTGTCAACTTCCCGCTCAATCCTCACTCAGGAACAAGATCCCGAGATACTTAAACTCCTCCACCTGAGGCAGGACTTCTCCAACCTGGAGTGGGCACTCTACCCTTTTCTGGCTGAGGACCATGGCCTCAGACTTGGAGGTGCTGATCCTCATCCCAGTTGCTTCACACTCGGCTGCGAACCACCCCAGAGAGCTGGAGGTTGCTGCTCGATGCAGCTACGAAGACCACATCATCCGCAAAAAGCAGAGACGAGATCCTCCCGCCAGCAAACTCGACTCCCTCCACCACCCGGCTGCACCTAAAAATTCTGTCCATAAAAGTTATGAACAGAACTGGTGACAATGGGCAGCTCTGGTGGAGACCAACCCTCACCAGGAACAGGTCTGACTTATTACCAGCTACGGGGACCAGGCTCACACTCCTTCAGTACAGGGACTGAATGGCCACTAGCAAGGGGACATCTACCCTGTACTCCTTGAGCACCCCCCACAGGATGCCCCTGGGGACATGGTCATAAGTCTTCTCAAAATCCACAAAACACAAGCGGACTGGATGGGCAAACTCCCATGCCCCTTCCAGCACCCAAGCAACAGTAAAGAGCTGGTCCACAGTTCCACTTCTGGGATGACAACCACATTGTTCCTCCTCGATCTGAGGTTCAACTACCGCCCGTACCCTCTTCTCTAGTACCCTGGCATAGGCCTTACCGGGGAGGCTGAGGAGTGTGACTCACCCTCTGGTCCCCCTTCTTAAAGATGGGGACCAAAGATTGGACCACTCCAATTGCTTTTATTGTTTTTATTAATTTTTTTATGTGTTTTATTTGCTCTTATGTTATGTGTAGCACTTTGGCCAACTGTGTTGTTGTTTTAAAGTGTTTTATAAATAACACTGAGTTGAGTTGAGTTGAGTTGAAACATACAGTACAGGCCAAAAGTTTGGACACACCTTCTCATTCTTTGCATTTTCTTTATTTTCATGACTATTTTCATTGTAGATTCTCACTGAAGGCATCAAAACTATGAATGAACACATGTGGAATTATGTACTTAACAAAAAAGTGTGAAATAACTGAAAACATATCTTATATTTTAGTTTCTTCAAAGTAGCCACCCTTAGCTCTGATGACTGCTTTGCACACTCTTGGCATTCTCTTGATGAGCTTCAAGAGGTAGTCACCTGAAATGGTTTCCTAACAGTCTTGAAGAAGTTCCCAGAGATGCTTAGCACTTGTTGGCCCTTTTGCCTTCACTCTGCGGTCCGGCTCACCCCAAACCATCTCAATTGGGTTCAGGTCCGGTGACTGTGGAGGCCAGGTCATCTGGCGCAGCACTCCATCACTCTCCTTCTTGGTCAAATATCCCTCACACAGCCTGGAGGTGTGTTTGGGGTCATTGTCCTGTTGAAACATAAATGATGGTCCAACTAAACGCAAACCGGATGGAATGGCATGTCACTGCAGGATGCTGTGGTAGCCATGCTGATTCAGGTTGCCTTCAATCTTGAATAAATCCCCAACAGCGTCACCAGCAAAGCACCCCCACACCATCACACCTCCCCCTCCATGCTTCACGGTGGGAACCAGGCATGTAGCATCCATCCGTTCACCTTTTCTGCGTCGCACAAAGACACGGCGGTTGGATCCAAAGATCTCAAATTTGGACTCATCAGACCAAAGCACAGATTTCCACTGGTCTAATGTCCATTCCTTGGGTTTCTTGGCCCAAATAAATCTCTTCTGTTTGTTGCCTCTCCTGAGCAGTGGTTTCCTAGCAGCTGTTTGACCATGAAAGCCTGATTCACGCAGTCTCCTCTTAACAGTTGTTGTAGAGATGTGTCTGCTGCTAGAGCTCTGTGTGGTATTCATCTGGTCTCTAATCTGAGCTGCTGTTAATTTGCGATTTCTGAGGCTGGTGACTCAGATGAACTTATCTTCAGCATCAGAGGTGACTCTTGGTCTTCCTTTCCTGGGGCGGTCCTCATGTGAGCCAGTTTCGTTGTAGCGCTTGATGGTTTTTGCGACTGCACTTGGGGACACATTCAAAGTTTTTGAAATTTTCTAGACTGACTGACCTTCATTTCTTAAAGTAATGATGGCCACTCGTTTGTCTTTACTTAGCTGATTGGTTCTCGCCATAATATGCATTCTAACAGTTGTCCAATAGGGCTGTCAGCTGTGCATCAACCTGACTTCTGCACAACACAACTGATGGTCCCAACCCCATCAATAAGGCAAGAAATTCCACTAAGTAACCCTGAGAAGGCACAGCTATGAAGTGAAAACCATTTCAGGTGACTACCTCTTGATGCTCATCAAGAGAATGCCAAGGGTGTGCAAGGCAGTCATCAGAGCTAAGGGTGGCTACTTTGAAGAAACTAGAATATAAGAGATGTTTTCAGTTATTTCACACTTTTTTGTTAAGTACATAATTCCACATGTGTTCATTCATAGTTTTGATGCCTTCAGTGAGAATCTACAAAGTAAATAGTCATGAAAATAAAGAAAATGTGAAGAATGAGAAGGTGTGTCCAAACTTTTGGCCTGTACTGTATGTACTATGAGATGCTGAGCTTTTTGAAAGTAGAAAAATGATACAGTATTTTAGATATATCATCAAGGATAGTGTTGCTTAAACCTTTCTAGAAAACTGAGCTGAATACAATCTTCCTCAAGAGGACATTTACTGTAGAACTGTCTGGATTAACTGCACTTACAGTATATTGAAAGTATGTGCATGAGTGTGTGTCTTCCGGTGCTGTTGTATGTGTGTGTTTGTCTGTGTGAGTGTGTGTGCCAGCTCATGTGTAAGGCAGTGGAAAGTGGTCAAGGCCAAATTGCTTTATCATTTACGGATGAATTGAATAAAGTCATATATGGCTTTTTGGAATGTTACCACAGGGTTGAGGAAAATTGGTTAGCGCAGCAATCTCACTGAGATTTCCAAGATCCTGTTACAAACTCACCGTGTACTCAGGTTGAGATGGAAAAATAGCTGACAAGCTTCAAGAGAAAAAGTGCAACTTCATGCAAACTCATGGCAGATTTTATGTGTATCTTCAGGACAGTTTTAGAGACATTTACTGTACACGAAGCAGATCTGACCTATAATAATAGGAATGGTGCCTCAGAGACAACAGCTTTACAATTAGAGTTGATCTTAGGTGAATATTAAACCATAAATACAGCTTTTGGCCACAGATAGCAAATAAGCAGGCAAGACATGTCAGTGTTTTTATCTATAAATTTCAATCAACTTGTTAATTACTCTTAGCTGATAAATTTGCATTTCAATTGATTGACATTCATCAAGAGCTTTTTTTTTTTTTTTTTTAAAGATTTTATCTGTAAATCTGCCTCCACTATTACTATAAACTGCTAATTTACAGTCACATAGCCAAGTCTGTATCCAATCTTTGTTAGTTCAGCACAGGAGCCAGGTCAAGTAACCTCCATTTTCATTCTGGTATAGTTGTTTTAGCTGATTTGTACTCCTTTAAGAGAGTCATGCACATCTGCCTAAGTGCAAAACACAGAGGCACTGCATTTGCAAAATAGTGTCAGGGGATGATTTGTTTTAGTGGAACCGTTGCAGGTGAAGAAGGTATTTGCGGTACTAAAATGACTAACCCCCCCACACACACACACACACACACACACACACACACACACACACACACATACACACACACACACTCACAGACACAGACTAAAACAAAGCTGCATGAAAAGAGTCAAGTCTTTCACAAAAACCTGATTTTCCTGAAAGCTGTTTTTTCATGAGGACTTAATTGGGACTGAAAATGATAACACACGAACAGCAGAAAGGAAGACAGTCAGACTTCTTTGAATGTAACGTGTAGCACAGGAAAGGTTGACAGGTGTGTTCCTTCTTCCTTTACACACTGTGGATTTGATGAATAAACAATACAAAACATGAAGAATTTGCCTATAACATTATGCACCAAAAGCATTCGTACTGGCGGTGATGCAAATTCATGAAAACTGCAAAGCTTGGTCAGATAAATTTGTGCAAACAAATTACCTTAAAAAAATTCAATTATTGCTGCAGTGTAAAGCTTATGTGTGCCCTGATACATAGCTCGTGTCTCTGGATACTTTATGTCCAATGCTCTAGTTAAAAGCTACTTTAATTATCTCCTGTGTTTCATAAATAAGATGCTAATATAACATAAGCTACTCACTATCTTACTATCCTGCTTTTTGACAACACTACTTCAATCATTGTCTTTTTAATGTGCATGTCCTTTGTCCTTTAATACATAAACAGTCAACAGGTCTTCTGTGAATGTTGATATGTGACGTCTATTCTGCACTGTGATTGCTGGATGCCCCTGTTTGTAAGGGTAAAAAGTTATTCCTAAAAACATTGCCTTTTCTCCACATAATTTCCATGTAATGTGTTAAAGATGACAAAAACAGCCACTAAAATAATACTGACAAATTGAAAAGTGTTCAGTATAAGTATATATGATATTTTACTTTACTTTAGCATTTTTCTGTTAAACTTTGGTCTTTTATGGGCAGATCTTTTCACCCCTTCCACAACAGAATCACCGCCTCAGTGAAAAAGCAGACGTGAAGTGTACATGTGTCGTGAACTCTTAATTATAGCTCAAGTTGGGATGATTGTATAATTAAGTTCCTATGTGGATATTGTACATGTTTGCCTGGGCTTGAGTATGTGTTTGCACGTTTGTGTGTGACTGAGTGTGTGTTTGCAAGGTGGGGCAATTTGATAAATGATGCCAAAGTAGAATAGACTGGTGTTCAGATGGCTTCAGCCTTGTAAAGATGTGACAAATGACGGAGCAGAAAGTATTGATTCCAATCTCTCTCTGGTGCAGTGTTTCACTGTGAAGGCCTCGCACACACAAACACAGTCACACTCTCGCACACTACATACATAATATACACCGTCGCACACACAAGAAAAGAAGCACAAGGACAAGTGTAACACAAGGATACGTGCACATGCAAGGAATGCATGTATGTACACAATGTGTGACTGGTGTGTGAATTTGAGAATATGGATTGTTATTATGACTGCAGCAAGAATGCATATGGTTTGTGAGTGTGAAAAAGACAGGTGCCTGTGTGTGTGTGTGTGTGTGTGTGTGTGTGTGTGTGTGTGTGTATATGTGTGTGTGTCTGTCAGTGTGGCATGTAATGTACTGTACATCAATGTCTGGTGTACACTCAGTTGTGCAGTGTGTGTGTGTGTGTGTGCGTGTCTGCATGTGTGTTTCCATTGTCAGTAGTTAGTGTTCGGATGCCAGCAGGAGCCCCTGGTCACACACATTAAAGTCTCATCTCACTGTGTTTTCGACCAGCTGTGTTTCTCCACGCTGTCAAAAACATTCAGTCCCTCAGATGATATTTGTGTGCGTATGTGTGTCAGGCTGTTTGTCAGGGTGCATGGGAGTGTGCGTCGTGTTAGCATGATCACACAAGGGGGCAAAGGTCAAAGACAGCTAACCAGAAGAGGAGAGGAAGGGGGGGAGTGGAACCGATCAGATGAGAGGGGTAGAGAGAGAGAGAGAGAGAGATGGTCAAAGCTTTAAACTGTCCAGTGGAGGGGGAGGAGAGGACTAGCAGTAGGCGGCCATATTGGTTTTAGGTAGGAAGGTCGGGATCTTACGGCTTGCAGCAGGAGTTCTTGTAAATCTAGGAGAAACAGAGGTTGGGGAAGGAGACTCACTGTGCCCTTTTTGTGGTGAGTGTTAGGTTTTCTTGTTACACGGAGACACACATTAATTATTCAATCAACAGTGTCTTGTGGTTGATTTAAAAACAACCTCCTAGCCTCCAACTTGCCACAAACAGTCCCCTGAGTCCCACTCACTGGACTAGTGCTTTCTAGTGACAGAGGCTTCTAAAAAAGCGCAATTACCTGCAGTCTTTATAGTTTCAGATTTTAGCTTAAGACAAAAACAGCTTGTTGACATTGTTCCTCATATGCACATTGTATTACCAAAATTTGTAGGTTTTTTGCAGATTTTTTACCCAGTCTGTGCCTCCTCGTAAGCACATAACAACTGAAATCTTCCCAAATAACATATTCATTTTTATCATTCACTGCAACGTTACAATTTAATGCAAGAAAATAATGTTGAAACTTAATAATTTGATCTTTGACAACGGTATTATCCATACCACATGAAAAATCAACAATTCCCCCCCTAGAATTACGTGGCAAGTTTCAAATCTCCACATTTAATTTAAGAGCTTTATCAACATCTATAATATTATCCTTTGCATTTTGCATTTTTCAGTAAATCTTGTGTATTTCTTGATATTTATGGATCATGCAGATGTTCCTAAAATCTCAGAGTAAATTCAAAAGATATGACATCAAAACAGAAAAAAAATGAAGAAAAGGTGAATTTCTTAGCAAAAGTTACCATTAACTGAAGGTAAAAAACAAGGTACCACCACTGCTATTTGTCAAACTAAAAGGTTTTAATGTGCAAATCAGTGTTGCAGAAGATGATGTAGAAGATAAATGGGAATATGAAAAAGTTGTAGATCTCTATTCTGGCACATGAGGGAGTGCAGAGGATGGAACAGTGGGTTTTACCTGTGATATATGTATTTAATGATCAAGGTTCCCCTGTTTTTGGAGACAAGTTTAAAAACAACAAAGGGAATGTGCATATCTGATGACCAAAATAAGTAGATAGATAGATAGATAGATAGATAGATAGATAGATAGATAGATAGATAGATAGATAGATAGATAGATAGATAGATAGATAGATAGATAGATAGATAGATAGATAGATAGATAGATAGATAGATAGATAGATAGATAGACTGAAACACACAACATACACAATCAACAACACAATCCCTACTGTCTATCAGTCAGTGCAGGGGGATAGTGTTCAGTAGGGGGTCAGTGCAGAGGTCAAAGGCATTCAGAGCACCAACAACCGTTCTCCCATCCCCATCCTCCTGACCACCTCCCCTCACCCTCACTCTCTCCCAATCAAGCCCTTCGCACTCACCTCTCCTCCTCTTCCAATTTCTCTGATGTGTGTGTGTGTGTGTGTGTGAGCGACACCGAGGCTTGCTGAAACCCAGAAACCTCCTGAAGCTGCTGCTGCTGCTGTAGGTGGGGAGGGGGCATTACTTCCAACCTTTGACCTGGAGCGAATTGACTCTTCACCAGGCCTGTGGGGTTACTCACCCTTGACCTCTTAGGGCATCCAGTCAAAGCCAGCCAATCACAATTCTCTTTGATTCACTAGCCGACCCTCTGCTTGGAGGGAAAAAGGTTGGGCTTATTGGGGTGGGGGGGACCATAAAAACATACCACCCTGCTGTGATGGAGCATATGTTGTAGCATCTGCCTATCAGGGCAGATCTGCGGGGTTTCTGTAAGGGCTGCCCACATTGACATTGACTGTTTGTGCTGTACAGATCTCAGTAATGATTAAAAGACTTGAAACAAACATACATACATTTTACACAGATTACAGTCGCAGAGGATAATATTCAAGGCCCTTTGAAACATATTTAATCAAGGATTAAGCTCTATATTTCATTTCAGGATTACCTGCAACAGAAAAAAGTGTGTCAGCCAAACCTTTGTAAGTGTATAACCCTGTGTTTGTGGTTTAATCCTAAGAATTTATGCTCATTATTCAGAACAAGGCCTGGATCAGAGACAGTGTCATGGTCAGCCTTAAGTCTTAGTATTATTAGTATTTTTAGTATTCGTAGGAGGTTCATTCACAGTTTCTCACGGGGTTGGTCTACAGTCTTTGAGCTGATTTTAATTTGGACAGATAAACCCACCAGCAAAAAAAAAATACCTGGACAGCATCAACTTTGGTGTCATCAGCCAATATATTTGAGTCTCAGCACAGCCAGTTATTCAATAACTCTAACTTTCAGCTTCCAACAGAGTTAAATTGATGACTGAGGTAGCTTATTGCCTCTGTCCTTGAGTCTGAGGAGGAAAAAAACACATGAGAACATCAGTCAGTGTCTGTACTCCATCACCCTTTATCCGACCAAAAAATGTAATGTGTTGTTATATATGTGTTAATGTGAAAAGCTTTATTCTTACTCCATTCAAGCACTTTGTTCACACCCTCGTGGTGCAGCCCTGGGCTTTCTGAGCTGAACTGTGCAGAAATAATAGGACCAAAATGTGTGAACAGTGTAAATTGGCGTCAGGAAAAAGCAGGGATCCTCTGTGTAAGTTGTGATCTTACAGACGCAGTCAGCAGGTCCCTATATGAAACACCCTGAGAGCCTGCAGGTTGGGATGTACTGTATGTAGCTGTTCTATACCTTCCTACTGAGCTGGTATAGTCTTGGGGAATGGAGTTTACTGGAAAGTGATGGAGAATCCTTACGGTCATGACCGTTGGTGTAATCTAATGACCGCTCACTCAGTGGAGGGAGGAGGAGGAGAAGTGGACAGGAGGTGAAGGGAAGATGGGGGATGGTCAGGAAGGATGGGTGATGGGGTTTGGGTGGGGGGGAGTGTGTGTGTGTGGGGGGGGTGATCTTGTGTCCTCAGGACTGGCCGACTGGTGTTGACCTCTATTCGATCAAATCAGATAACCAGCTCCCAGTCAAAGGCATTGTCTTGTCATGTGCCACTAAAAATCTAATACAGGTTTAGATTCACACAGGACTGTATATACACATTTCATCAATTATTTATCCCAGAGAGTTTGTAAGTCACATTAACCTTATTCTGTTTCATGCTGGTTTGAGGAGATCTGTCTAGCTTGTGGCATTTTAGACTGAATTGTTTGTAGGTGAACCTGAACAGCCTGGAGGAGTTTATTTCACTTTGTATTTTAGAGCCTTTTGTATGATGTTTTATTGTGTCTGTTTATGTACTGTCATATCTGTAACCTGTGCATCTTGGCCTCCATCCAGGGCTTTTAGCTTCACCTGGTACAATAGATGTACAGTGCATAAATTAGCTCAACTAAACAAACAACAGAGTGAAAAATGAAATAAATGTTGCCGAAATGCCACTGGGTATCATTTCTACTTTGCTTATAAATGCAAAAAAAAAACACATTTACATTGGAAATTAGGGCATAATTGAGTTTCTGGATAATTTAGGGTTATTCTTTTAATATTTTCATGCATATGTGTGTGTATGTGTGGCTACCCTGCTGACCTCCAAGAATTTATGGGCTGCAAGTGTGAGAGCTTTGTCACAGAGATATATCTGCAGGACCCATTGTGTTAATGCAATGTGTGTGTTTGTGTATGTGTATCTCTGCCTTTCTCTGTCTCTCTTGCTGGATGTGCATGTGTGTGTGTGTGTGTGAGTGTGTGTGTGTGTGTGTGTGTGTGTACGTGTGTGTGACAGGGACTAATTCCATTAGTGGTCTAGTGCTACGGGAGATGAGCAGGGATTGACAGAGCTGCAGTCGTAATGAATTGGCTCTGGCAGCATCACTCAGCCTATAAGTTCTCTCTCACCCGTCCCACCCCCCCCACCACCCCTCCCCTCGCTCTCTCTCAGCAACACTTTCATCCAACTGCCTCTCAATAAACACGCCGTCGTTAGGGCCTCGCTCGCTAATCACCCCTCTTCATTACAGCTGTGCTCTTTTAACTAGGTGCTTTCATTACAACTGCTGCGCCCGCAAAACACCGAGCTACCTGCTTTTCCCAGTTTCCGCTTTCTATTACTGTCTGGACACTTTCTCAAAATGACTAATTATCTTAGAGGAACACTATTGTATTTTGTTGAAGTGAAGGAACTCTCTGTTTAAATCACATTAAACAGGTCTGTAACACTTTCACTTGCAGAGCATTTTGGTGCTTTAACACATGGGCTTAAACTACAGATCGTGACAAAGGTTTTCTTGCACATTTACCTTTTCATTAATAACTTCTTAGTGACATCAATAATCAATATGGCTCTATATTTGTCATTATAAACAGTTTTTAAATACCATATTCTGCATAACTATTTTCTATAACTACTTAAGCACTTCCTTCTTACCGCTTTTTGTGCATGAACTAAAATATAATACCATAATAAGCAAATTGCCATTACATCCTTTAGTTACACAGGTTTTGATCATTTGATCAGGTTTACTATTATTAAGTCATTCAATCCTGACTTATAAATAACAGTCAGATTAAGTTAGAATAAAATCCAGTAGTGTGACATAATTGTTTATGCTAAACATCTCTTCTGTACATTGTCTGTTGTCTTCGTTAGTGGAAACAACCACAGTTCCGTCTGTGTTGCCATGGTAATACTACACAATGCTTGTAGCAATATACACACACTATACATCCACATAACAAGAGGAATGTCAAAACTAATTGTTAGACAACAGAAGACAAAACAACAAGTGCTTAAATGGGCAAATATCTAAAAGAAGCTAACAGTCTGAGACCAGCATACTGAACATCATGACTAATTTTATAAAACAAACAATGAATGTGACGAACTTTGCACCTCTAAGCTAACTAAGCAGATCCAACAGTACAAGTATTTTTCTACCACTAAACCTTACAAAACAAGCCAAACAACTTCATTTTCTATGAATGAAATGTCTGCAATCAGGTACTTTATTGTTTTGCGTTACACTGAAATGAGTCTGACTGGAAACAAATGACCCAGGGTTTAATAAGTTGAAAAAAGAAGCCACTTTTTACAAATATTGCCAGTATTTTCAGTCTGTTAAATAGAAATGCTCTTTGTATTTGTACTCCACAATTTCAGAATCAAAGAGCATGTTTTTATATTTCTTTCTGACATTGTTAATCACTACTAATTTTTTGTGTAAGCTTCTTGTTAACTGAAAACTGTGTAATGTTTGTGATTAATTGAAAGATTAAGTGCTCCTTTATGTGTTAAGAAGACATTGTCAAAAAGCTGAAAATATAGGCTGTTTTCTGAACTCATGAAAAGTTTAAATCATTTATAGATATTATTCTTGGCTAAGTATTACTACTAGGTATTGTCTATCATTTTATTCTTCTGCTCAGCTATATCTAAGACGCATTTAATGAACAGAGCTTTCACATGTGGTGGAATATTATCAATTTCTTATTAATACTTTCACTTCTTAAGAGCTGCATGGGTTTATTTTGTTTTGTCTTGTTCCTTTTGTGTATTATGAAAATGTGAGTAGTGTGTTGATAGAGAGTATAATACAATAGACTATAAATTATATTTTGTAGATCTTCTGTCATATCCATTTACACATATAGTACTGTACAGATGTCTTAGGCCACCATTAGCTATGTTGTTTTCACACATTTGTAATGAACATAGTATCTATCTCTACAATACAATCAGAAAATAGAAGGGAATGTTGTGCAGGGAATTAAAAAGTCCCAAAAAATATAAACTACATGGATTCAATCAGCATTTAGTGTGTACTCTGTGCCCCCTGACAAAAAGTAGCCCAAACAATAAGAAACATTGGACATGTGTTGAATGAAACCTGGTGTAAAACATTAGATTACTTCAGTAAATCTCATAATGTCTGAACGGCAAAGCTGAAGGAATGTTAAGTACAATGGAAGATTACACTGAATATGATACCACATTTTTCTGAAATTCTTGTTACAGAGACTGAGAAATGCATATGCATGTCAAAATATCTCTTTATACTCTTACTAAAACGACAAACTTACCTGTTCCCTAAAACATTTGCATATGTGGATGTATCAGAATTACCATGGACTATCCTCCCATATCACCCTTGACACGACTCTGCCACCACATGGACTGTTTTCTAGATCCGCTACTGGTTACACTACTTTTACTTTTAATACTTTATGTACATTTTGCTGGTAATACTTATACTTTAAAGTTTTGAATGCTTTTCACTTCTGCTCTTAGTCGAGTGCTTTCACAGTCTGGCATTTGTACATGTTTAGTTACTTTGGATGAAGTAAAGGCTCATCCTCCACCACTGACACATTGAGTTTTTCTTTGGGACCATTTACACAAACCATTGTTCAGTTCCTTACGTTTGATCTATAGTGATGGCTGGACGTCCTACAGAAGAGTAGAATGGATGGAGGACTGGAAGCCTCTGGGCAACATTGCTGACCTTTAGGAGGAGAAAGCTGCTGCTCCTGTAGTGGGAGAACCCCACTGGTTGCTGTAGAGCCATCCAACCCAGTGATAAAGGAAACCAAGGTTGCAGGGGGCTCTGAAAGGGCACACAATGTCAATACAGGAGGAGGAGTGGTCTTCAAGACTCCTACTAGCACACTGAAGATGAACACACTCAGGGTCTGTAGCATCTTGACTCAATGGCCTTTGTGTGCATTGTGTTGTGACTCAATGTGATGCAATGTCAAGATCATCAGGGTTGAATGAACTTCAGGGTTGTTGTCAGATGATGCAGATGTTAAGGTCTTTCACTGAGCACCTTGATCTATCAGCAAGTGATGGTTCCCATAGAACATGAAGTGTAATGTGGTCATCTGGTTTATGAATGTGAGAGAACATCAGAGCAAGCAATCCATCTCCTCACTGAGATGACACAGTGCTCAGATTTCTTGGTCTGATGTTGTAAAATCTGGCCAGAATGTTCAATAAATTTTAAGCACATCCACCAAGATGGGTATGTGATGACACCCATTTGACTGCTAGCTGTATTACACCAAAACTACTGCATCAATGTTCATGAAAACTTGATTAAAGTAGGACACGACCCAAGGTTAATGCTCATACATTTTAAAGCAGAATCATAAAAACAGGTTGAGGCTGGAATTATCTTTCACTTCCTTTAACAGTGGAGAGCTCCAGGTTAAAGGTATTTACGTACCAGGGGCATCAGATTAATTCATGCATTGATATATTTTTTCAAAGCATTTTTTTTTGTCATGAGTATTTTCACACAGGAGATAAATAAAATGTGGTGAAATAGCAACATTTCATTGACTGGAACAAGTTAAAATCACGCCACAAATGACAAAATCATATTTCAAGTAATATGAAAAGGATGTCGTTTCAATGGTGGACTTGATTTTTAGCCACACTTCTACTGAATGCCAAAGGGCACAAAAACTCCAGAAAATGAAATGAGAGAATATGTGGAGCAGCTTCATGAAATAACTATACTTAAGATACTGTGGGGCTTGTGTAAGATTAGCATCACATGAATCAGATACAGTTTGGAGTGTGTGTAATGTAGTTAGTGTGCAGATATAGATGCAGACACTGCACATAAACTACACAAATGAACAGAAGACCAGAACAAATAGGAGCACAAGACTTATATGGAAGTTACAACTGATACTGAATTCATTATTATCATTTCTGAAGAATAAACTGGCCAGAATCTATTTGGACATAAATTGCACAAATTCACAACATAACTGGTAAGAATAGTTTTTATGCAACATATTTAGGTATTTGTTAGTATTTTGTGTTTTGGTATTGTTTATTACATCGTGCACCTGTTGTGTAATGACCTTACCTCAGAACAGCTGTCCTCAACCTTTTTTGCACCAGGAACTGGTTTCATACAAAACAATATTTTCACGGACCATCTGGTATTGAAATGAATACAAAAACATCTTTATGCTGAATTAGTGGGAGGCCTAAGCTTGTTTCTCTTTGATGAGCTGGGGTAATGGCAGACAATGAACCCCAAAGTGTGTTCCTTATGTCCAGTTTACTCCAAAATTTTGTTTTGGTAGCTGTCACTGCAGGAAAATCCCACTTCACAAAGATTGGATATTGGAAACAAAGGTAAGGTATTCAGTGCGTACTGGCAAACTCAGAATATTCTGTCTTGATCTTAATCCAGAACAGCTGACAGTGTTGTTGACTGAAACGTACTTTCAGACCACCAGCACTTGCTTTCTCCAGAAGCTGATCTACTAGCACATACAGGACTCCTGGAATAGGCCAAATAGGCAGTTGCCTATGGTGCCAACCGCTGGAGGGGGCACTGCTGGTAGGAAAAATAAAAAAAAAATTTTAAAATAATAATATTAATAAAAATTATAGTAAATAAAGAAATACTAGTACTGATAATGTGATAATTTCTCATTAGCTGTCACAGAAATGAAGAAATGAGAAAAAATAAACAAAAAATAAAAAAACGATACCCCCTGTTATTTCTCAGGTGAGCTCTCCCTGACCCGGTCCTCACTGCACCTGCGTGATTAACAGGGACAGAGCGGAGTTGAATGATGGCGTTAGCCGTAGTGATGTACGAAGCATCCAGGTAAAATTTGTGGAATTTATCACCATGAAAAGGCCTCCCAAGCCCTTAGCTGCACAATTTCGAAGCAGAGGAAACAGGAGGCAGAAAAGTAACCCAATTATAGAGGTATGTGACCTTTTATAATGTTAAAAAACGTTTGACATTAATAGCAACAGCTAGCTGAACTGAAATGAAGCAGTGTTGGCTAATAATGGAACTGTAGATGATTATATCTGCGAAGGTGTGTGGTTTACTGCTGCTGAACTGGGTTGTATATGTTTCTGTCTGGTTTACTGCTGCTGAACTGGTTTGTTTCTGTCTGGTTTACTGCTGCTGAACTGGTTTACATATGTTTCTGTCTGGTTTACTGCTGCTGAACTGGTTTGTTTCTGTCTGGTTTACTGCTGCTGAACTGGTTTACATATGTTTCTGTCTGGTTTACTGCTGCTGAACTGGTTTACATATGTTTCTGCCTGGTTTACTGCTGGTTAGCTGGGTGGTGGCAGATCCATTCTTTCAAAGCTCAGGGGTCTTTTGCAGATAGGAAGTACCACTGTAACTCTTTTAAAAGCAGAGGCAGGTGAGAATGATGCTGGGAGAATGATGACTCAGCCTCAGTCTCTTCCAAAATCCCTGCTAATGTTGAAATATGTCAAGTATCCCTCTGTCCACCCGCCACTTTATCTGCCAACTTGAAGACAGTTGTCATTTTCCCCTGAAGCGACAGATTTGGTTCATTGAGCCAACTGAATATGTTGCACAAGTAAAGTAAAGAGGATTGTGGACTATTCCGTGTCACCGAAATGTGCTGCCAGTTCTGTCTTTTTAAAAATCTCTGTAGCAGCTCTCGTAATTCAAACACTCTGGTCAATAATCTTCCTCTGGACAACCATCTTACCTCTGTGTGTTAGAGAAGGTGTATGTTCTCTGCATCAGTCTTCTCACAAAGCTGCTCAAACAGACACAAGTTTGACATCATTCAATACACAAAGTTCAGGTAATATTTTTGAGCTAGCCAGTATTTCCCAGTGAATGATGCATTGCATACACTCACATCTAGGTGCGACCTTTTTAACCTGGGCAATCAAATCACTACTCCGTCCAGTTGTGGCAGCAGCTCCATCCGTGCATATGCCTTCACATAAGGACCAGTTCAGTTTTCCTGGTATGTAATCATGCAGAGACTTAAATAGTTCTGTAGCTGTGGTGTTTTTTGGCAGCACTAGTGCTCGTAACATATCCTCATGTACATCCTCCTGATATACGTATCGCACATAAACAAGTTGTATCGCTTTGTTGTCAATAGCAGTAGACTCATCAGCCTCAACTGCATACCATGATGACTTATTAATCCTCTCCAACATTTGTGTCTTAGTGTCCTCTGCCATATTCTCAATTGGCCAAGTGACGGTGCTAGATGAAAGAGGAACCTGTGCTGTCTTTTCAACTACAGACTCTCCTAGAAGTTCGTGGCAAATGTCCTTGGCGACAGGCAGGATCAATTCTACACCAATAGTAAAAGGTTTCTTCGCCTTAGCAAAGCGGTGTGCCACTAAGTATGATGCTCTCAGTGCACTCACATATGTTGATGTGGTGGCCATCCGTAATTGCTTCTGTCCTTCTTGGTCATGTTTTCTTCTTTCAAAAAACTCAGAAGGCTTGTCTTTTCATGCTGGGCGCTCGGTCTCCATGTTCTGAAGCAGTTTTGAAGGCTTCATTGCCTTATTTGCTTGGCTGTCATCACATATTATGCAGAGTGGGCTTGGTGTGTGAGTATCACCCACAACAAGAAACCTGTATTTTAAGTAGGACTCCTGATATTGTCTTTTAAATGCACCTTTCTTTTTCCCGGTAGCGGGCTCTTCTTCTATCTCCTCATTGAACTTCTTCTCCTTTCCAAAGAAGCTCTCCAAAGACTTTTTTTTTTTTACTCATTTTTGCTAACTTATGGGCTTCATTTTTGAGGTACAGTATCAAGTGACAAGATGAGCATCTTGACATGTGTACAGAGGCACAAATGGATGTATCTGGTCATTTTTCCAAAATAAAACATTTTTCAGACTCTGATCATCAGTTAAAAAAATGTATTCAGTCTTTTTATGCGACCTGGTACCAAATTATCCCACGGCCCAGTGCCTGATGGTTGAGGACCCCTGCCATAAAAGATACAACAAGGAAAGCACTCGGAGAGCACAGACCTCCGCCAAGACAGATCCCCCCCCCCCCGATCACCACCAAAATTTAATAATTTCTTCCTTGTGGCAGTATCAACATTTCCTGAAAATTTCATGAAAATCCATCCATAACTTTTTGAGTTATCTTGCTAACAAACAAACACGCAAAGCAATCACAATACCTCCTGCCGGTAGTAATGATGACAGTGAATTAAATTACTTGACTCTGGACCTTTGTTAGAATGGTAAGTTATATAAATGATATTCTAATTAAAGACCAACTTCAACAGCTAACCTGTGGCTAATTAGTATAGGTTTTTTTTAACAAGTTTATCACTTTGAGCCAGTGGTTCTGATGTTTATGACAGTTAGTCTTATAGTTCAACAGAATTGCTTTGCTGTGACTGTGAGAGACTAGTGAAATGTTAGGTAAAATTGGTTATTTTTTCAACTTTATATATAAATAGGGAAAAAGACAACATACATGTGTGTTTGTTACATGGTCCTTAATGGTCATTTGTCTGACCAAAATAGTCATCTTTTTTTAATGTATGATCTTATGAGGTAGCATTATCATTTACACATCCATTCATTAGACCTTAAAGGTCATTACAGAGGTCACTTGATTGTTATGGAGCCAATTATTTTCTCAAAATAGCTGTTTGTTCGTGGAACTGAGCCATATCTCAATAGGGACTCTAATGGAACTAAGAGTTTTTGAATTCTTCCTTTCAAAGACCCCAAGATTATGACAGGTTTGCAGTCTTTCACCTTTAGATAAAATACTTTTTGTTCACATATCTAGTGACACCAACTGACAAAAAGAGGAAATATAATGAAAGTGTTTGTCTTTTAATAATATTGTTCAATGAGAGACAGAGTAGACAACTGACCTTACCACAGATCTACATCCTCTTGTAGTTCCATGTTCTGTTTTATCAAGTGACATTTCCCTTTTTGATTTAATTGATTGTAATTGATTTGTCAACTGATCTATTGATTAGTGTGTAATGTAGTAACCCCAGACATGCCGGTTTAACTGGTTACTTTTTTTTTTTTTACATATCATAAACCTCACAATATCTTCCTGTTACCTGTTTATTTTTAATGCATTGGTTGCAGTTCTTCTTTGTGTCGATGTTTCTACTGTGCTTCTGTTACTGAGGCCTGACGTTCACCATTCTTCTGATCTTGTCATTTGCTCTTTTATAGGGACATTGATTCTGTAGGTCAGGTCCACTGACCAGTCCCCTCCCCCCCTCAGAGACTCTTTCATGTTCCCAGCAGCAACCTGACACCTGCTCTGGACCCCAGCAGTCAGCTTCCATAATCCATACATCACACACATACACACACAGGGGGAGTACAAACACACATGACTGCAGTATCGTCACACATATCTGCTCACAGGCACATGTATAGGCATGTACGTATCTGCAAACACACCTTCAAACATACAAACACACCTGAAAATGCAGAAATTACACCATTATTGACCATGCGCTGGGCAGCACTTTTCTGGGCTAAATTGATTGACCAGGTGGTTGTGGATTTCTGCAGGTTTTGTTCACACTCAAAGCTATTCATTTCACACATTCCCGGTGTCGGGGGGTAAAAGAATACAATACAATTGCATTATTAAAATAAAACTTGGAGGGATTACTTCAGCCTGTGTTATATACTCTGAATTATAAGATGTGTCACTAAGTTCACATACGCGATTATTGGAAAAAATAAGAATGTGCAAATCCTATCTGTCAATACATAACACAGAGAATGGAGTTGACCTGCAGCCAGGGCAGGGCAGGGACTGCATTTATGGCCTGGAAATTCAAGCATCATTTCACATTCATAGAGGAGGAGAGTGCAGTTTTATTGTGCAGTGCAAACTCTGCTTGCTTGGGGAAAAAAGCTGCTTTCCCCAGCATAGATTCCACTTCTAACTTGAAGAAACAGCTTGAGGTGAGATTTATTTTTATCCGATTAAAACTGAGAGTCTGCAAAGTCTTCAAATTGGCTATTTAGTTAACTACTGTATTAGCTGAAATTCCTCCCAGTTGCAGATCAGCTTTAAAAAAAAAACCAAAAAAAAAAAAAAACCAAAGTGATACCTGGGTCCTGTGTACTTCAGGTATCAGATGTTTTACTATTACATTAATTTATACTGTTACATGCGGTAATAATGTAGTAGAACACATTGCTCCCTTTGAGTACCAGTTAAATGTTACAGAAATTAGGATATTTAATCTACACTCTGTAGTGAAACCCTTCTACAACAGCACTTTCTTTGCTGGAAACGGGCCAGCAACAGCGGAAGTAAATATGGGTTGGACTGAAACATCCTGGAACCTTGAGAAGGACACACAGTTGAAGAAAGCAAATAGATGAAAAAGCCTGAAAGATGTTGTAGCCACAAAGTTTTTATTCTTACACTGAATTGGAGGCATTATTATTGGTGATGAAGTTGATTTGTTAAACAATTCATCATGAAACAATGCATTATGTCTGCATGCACAATATATGAAAAGCCCCATGAGTGTATTATTTGTTTGTGTTGACCCCCTGGCCATTAACAGACGTGGAAGTGTGTATATATATTCCATCTTTTTCAAGCAACTGAGAAAAGTTATGATGAAAACACATAAAATGTTATTCATTGACCATTCATGTCCAAAATTACTTGCATTGAATTACCCGGCAAATCTGATGTAAATGTAATCCACAAACTTTCAGTACTGACTCCTTTTGGTAATTCTAATGATGTGGTGTAGTGAGACTTTATATGACCTGCCTGTAGATACCACACAATAAGATTTTTTCCAAACTTTTCTTGTGACTTCTACCTCTGTGACAGATGTAAAAGTGACATTTGGAATGATTTGTGGTGGAGTAACCAGTACAGAAGCCAAACACCACGCAGGATGCAGGAAGTAAAAGCAGTAGGAGAGACTGAAGACTCCACCTGGACATTGTCTCATTGTGTGCTAATTGTGTCTTTAACTATACTTTCCGGTGGTGGAGCAGCTGTGGAGCAGGGAGTCTTCATGCTGATGGTCTTCCAGCAGGTCCATATATGAAGTACCTTGTTAAGCTAAGGTGGTCGATAGAGCCGACGTTGTTTGTGTGTCCTCATTAGCTGCAGGATGTCCCTCAGTAGGAGAGGGGAGGTGAGGAGGCCCTCATCGATGATGAGGTTGTGCGTGTGTGTGCGAGCGGTTGTGTGTGAACCATCACATTGATCGATCCCACTCATAATCTCCCATGACCCCCTAGGCAGCATGAATTACACCAGTGGGCAGTGTATTTTGTGAGTGTAGGTGTTTGTGAGGCTGAGAGAGTAGGGGGTGGGGTCTCTATAATTACAGCAGATGGAGATAGTATCAGAGGGACCTGTGCACAGGGGAAGCAGAGTGAGGGCAAGTGGATTAACTCAAGAGAAAGAAGTGTGAAGCAGGCAAAACAGTAGAGGAGTTCCTCCTCCTGAGCACTCTCCCCTCAGCTCTGTTTCAGAGAGCAGTGCAGGACCTCCGCTTCTCAGAAGATGCATCTCCTACATAAAAAAACAAAGGCAAGAAGACAAATGGTGAAAACTAACTCAAATCCCCCACTGTAACAGACTTTAAACACCATTAGTAGGTTTTTGACAAAAAGAAGCATCAACGTATATGTCAGCCTTGTGTTGGTTATATCTCTCTTTGCACATAAATGCATGAGAGGGAGGCACACATGACTAGTATGGCCTCAGAAAGGTCATGTTACCATATATGGTTATTATAAGGGGAAGTTATTAAGTTATAACAAATTAAATATACAGCGAAAAAGGCCTTTGTCAATAATGCAATTACCCCGATTGTTTTCCATATATGCACATTTATGTTTTCGCTCCATGTTTGCATATATTTTAATTCAACATTCAAATGTGCATATGTTACATACTATTTCAGACTATTCTACGCATTGTCAAAAATGTCAAGAAACAGGCATTAAAATGTATGCTGTTTTGTTTGTTTGTTTGTTTGTTTTTCAGAAATTGACACTGAAAATTATACACTAAGAAACAAGAAAAGCACTCAGAGAGCACAGACCTCCACCAAGACAGATTTGTATTTATTTACAAATATGACCCCCCGGATCACCACCAAAATTTAATAATTTCTTCCTTGTGCCAGTATCAACATTTCCTGAAGATTTCATGAAAATCTGTCCATAACTTTTTGAGTTATCCTGCTAACAAACAAACACACAAACAAACATGCAAACACACAAAGCAGAGCAATCACAAAATACCTCCTGGCGGAGGTAAAAACTGATTTATGAAACACACAGATATACAGTAGATACAGTTTCAGTGAGAAACGTACAAGAAAACTGAAATAAATAGACCACCTTTAATCACAGACTTAGCTTGGAGACGTTAAATGTTTAAATATTATGTATCTTTGGTTAATGTATGTTTACATTAACCCATAAAGACCCAATTATACACCACTAACCAAAGCTGATTTAAAATGTTTAATTACCTTAGAACTACTAATCCTTTCAGTCTATGTAAATAATTGGTGTAAAATGCAGTTTGTCATCTTTTCATGGTCATCAGATATGACCTATTTGGATGTTCAGAGGCTCTGTAGTTACTGTGGAAACACCATCATCTTCTACAACATTGATTCACCAGTAAAACCCATGGAGTTGGATCAATGACAGTGGATGGACACACTGGGTTTATGTTCAGTTAATGATAGATTGTACTGAAAAATTCACTTTTTCAAGTTTTCTCTGTTTATTGGTATGATAGCCCTCAAATGTATCCTCAGCATGATGATTAAAGTTCATGATCAGTAAAATAAATTTAGGAAAATACCAGATTTTCACTGAAAAAAATGCAAAATGGAGAGGATAATATTATGACAAGTGGTGATAAATAAATTAAGAAATGTTAAATAGAGAGAAAAATTAATTTGGGAACTTCCACAAAAATAGCATTAGGCCTTTATGGGTTAACCAGAAAGCCAAAAACAAAAACTGAATGCATTCTGTGGCAAAAAATGTTTATTTCAAATTTATTAGTAATTCAAGGCAATTTTGCAGTGGTCATAACAAAGAATGAACTTGATTAGGAGACTTAAGTCCAACAGTTTTCAGTATTAAAAACATGACCAACTGAAGAAAAAGTTTTACTTTTCACAAAAAGCCTTCGGACACAGAAAGGTGAAAATGGTGCACGCAGTTTGTGATATTATTGTGGCTTATTTTTTACGAGACAGGAGCAAAATCACATATTCTCCTTCAGTCCTTCAGCCTTTCCGGTTAATTTTCTTGGGCAGGAGAGAGGTTGGAGTTATATGAAGGTTGTCATATAAGTCGACTCATACATCAAACGAGATGACCTTAGCCTTGGTGACAGTCAGGACGGGACAGTGTGTGCACAGGTGTGTGTTTGTGTGTTACTGTGCAGGGTCATATACAGAACAGATGGCCTTGTGTGACTAAAACCATGTATATAGATGCAGTTTTTTTCCCCAAATATGTATCGTGTGTCTGAGTCACACTCATCGCTGTTTTTTGTTTTTTTTTGTTTTTGCTTGCTTGTTTCTCCGAGGCTATGCTGGATATGCTAATCAGAACCTATGAAACAGTGAGCAAAATCAGGAAGCTGTGGGTGCGCTAAGGGATATCCTCAGGTATAGGATTACACTAGCTGAAGATTATTATTGATTTGCTCATGGAGCTGTCAGTCTACGCTCAGCTACAGAGAGCAGGGTGACTGACAGGGATGGGGTTGGGTGGCCCGCAGCCAACCAGGAGGAACCACTCTGCTGGATGGGCTGGGAAGGTGGAGGGAGATTGAGAGAAGGATAACACAGAGGGATAAGGGTAATTGATGATTGTTTCATCAGTGGGAGTGGGAGGAGGGAGAAGAGAGAGAGAGAAACACATAGACAACGAGAGAGAGGCTGATGAATAGGAGGGAGAAGAGAAATGACTGAGAGCACAGAATACTAGGTGATGAGACAGACTGGGAATCTCACCTCCGTGTGAAAGGAAGGAGAAACATTCGACACAGCAGACACCGAGAATGTGAACATTTTGTAAAGTTTAACACCCAGTCAGAGAATCCAAAAATGCCTCACCCTGTCTCTCTGTTGTCATTTATTTCCACTCTTTCAGTAAGGTGTGAATTACCGATGCTCCAATTTCTGTGACGCTCTGATCGTCAGCCATCGACCTGACAGAATGTTGTTTAGGCAAGTGAAATCTGAGAATGAACATAAAACCCCAATCTTGATGACCATGTGAGCTGTTTGTCTCTGCGCTCATGAGTGTGAATTAGAAATCCTAAATGGTCACTGAATGTGTGCATGTGCCTTGGCAATCAAACTCAATCTTTTGCACTTCTAAGCATTTTATGTCAATCCCTCTCTTAGTTCAATTATCGTAGCCGTCAAGTTCAAGTACCCCCTCCCTCCCACATAGGGATACACCAAACTGAGGCCACTTTTACAGGCTTCCATGTTGAGACACGAGTACAGCAGCAGAACAGGGTCCTGGTTGCATCTGACAGAATCTGATCTGCAATCAGTAATTGCAGCTCTCAGTCATGTACTTAACCCCCTCAACTGTCTAAAAACACCCGTGATTAACCACAATCATGTGTTTCTGGCTAAACTAGACAGTCCTGTGTGTCTGATACAGTGATGGAATAGATGAAAACATGAATTACAATATCCTAAAAGGTAATTATGTGTTTTTTGCTCAAACACTGCAGCTTTATTTAAACTTTTGAAAACACATTGGTAGTTTATAGATGGAAAAAACTTTAAAATAAAAAGCATAAAAGAAACTTAATCACAAAGCAAACTTTTCTCATGGATGGATGGATGGAATGTTATATTATTAAAAAATGTATTGAAATATCTAGGAAATGCTTGTTTTATTTTTGGCAAACAAGTAAATTGCCCATAGATGTAAATGAGAGATTGAATGATCTTTGTATGGATGGATTGATGGATGGATGGATGGATGGATGGATGGATGGATGGATGGATGGATGGATGGATGGATGGATGGATGGATGGATGGACGGACGGACGGCCGAATGGATGGAAAGGAAACCAAACTAGTGTCTCACGACTGAAGTGAAACAGACACCACACACGAATAACTTTTAACATGGTAGGACTGTTGGTGCCAGACGTAGTGGATGCTCCATCTCTGAACACAGACATCCTAATTGGATTTTCATGCACTAAAGTGTCTAGTTTTCAAAGAAAAAAAAAAAAAATGCTGTTATGCCGTTAGCTACACTCCTGGCCTTTTTATCATATACATTTGCCTGTAGAGGATGCATTTCCATCTGAGGCGTTCAGTTAAAGCTCTTCTCTAGAGTGACTTACAATGGTGGAAAGAATAAAATGAAGAGTAGCTATGATATATTAAAAGGGATGACACCTCGTCCTCAACTGCAGAGAGTCTTTGTGTGTAAATCTAGTTTGTGTGATGTTTCCAGTGTCTGTAAGAGTCCTCTTGTCTGCTCACAGAAGCACTTTAATCAACCATCTACTACTGATGGACAACAACGCACAAACAGAAAAAGACATGCATAACAAAAGCAAGTTTCTCCTGCTTTGCCTCTGTTAAATCTCTTTCTTTTTTCTACTTATACGCACTAATTCCCTACAGACGTATACACAATACACTAATGATGCAATGATGATGAGTGCAGACGCAGGCAGAAATGCTCTTAATAGACATAGCACTTTGGAAAGCCACATGATTCATGTTTTTTTTATTTGAGGACCATAAAACAATAAAGGATTGCAGCGCCTGTTCCTGCTACAGCTTCCTGTTGCAGAACATGTTGGAGGCCAATAAATGACAGCTTTGATTTCTGTTCGTACATTAGTTTGCGCCATGTAAAATTATACATATTCACCTGTAGAGACACAGTGAAAAAACAGTGTTTAATAAAACACAGACAGATGTATTACACTAATGATCTCCGGTGAACATTGAACTCACGTGTGGGAACAAATGCTGAAGAAGCTTATGTATAGATGTATTTTAATGGTCTGTCTTGAGGCTATAATGCAGTTAAATGGTAGGTATAATACAGATGGAGATTCAGAGCTTTTAAGATAAGAGCTGAAGCAGGATTATGCTGTAGCGCAAATCAGAAAATTAGAGTGTAATCTGAAAAGACTTTTAAAGCTACCTTCAAGGAGAGCTCCAAACACCTTGTTTAGAGTACAAAGTGTTAAAATTCATAATTAATCTTCAATATTTGACATAGAATACAAAACAAATGCTACTGCAAACAAGACAACTTGGAACTTTTCCTTTTCCTATAGTTTTTCTAGCTTTAAGTAATATTTTTGTAGCATTTTACTCAATTGTCACACTGAATAAAGTAGCAGCTCCTTAAAACTCAAAATATGTCTTTGTAAAGGACATATGACACTGTGAGTCATTAACTCTGGGAAATGACACACCCATTTTCAGTGTAGGATTTCATTTTCTGGAGATGGATAAATTATTAGTAAGAAAATAAGCATTGCACATGAACTCAAATGCTTCAGTACTACAGTAAAATTTAATGAACACCTGTGAATAATGCATTACCATTATCTGTGTCAACAAAAGGATGTAATGTGGAATTATAGTCACCTGTAATATTAGTTCTTTATTCAGTTTGAAAAGCACTATATTATTACCATATATATTAGTACTGTTGATAAATCTAATGAAGTTTGAGGATTGTTTATTACGACTTTTATTTTGGCACCACAGTACAGATGAGTTGAATCGAAATGGATGAAAACATTTGATCCCCACCCGTTCCTCACAGGGACTTGCAGCCAAATCTGATGTCATCTGGCAACGTGCAGAGACAGAACTGTATGATTCAATAGAGACTCTGATCAAAACACAGCGTTATTGCCCAGTCAAACACATTTAAGTGCGAAGTCCTGGTGAAATTTTTCTTTAAACGAGTTTTCTTCACTTTAATATCGTCACAGTAGGTAGAAGATATTTTCTAGAGTTAATATAAAATCTTGTTTTGGTATCTGATAATGCAGCAAGTCCATTTATCTTTTACTTTTAATTATCTTACCAGTACCTGAATAAACACACACGCACCACCTTCACTCATTTTAGTTTGATTTGATTAGATTTAACTACTCCTCCAGTCTATTTGCTGAGCTCTAGAGGTCTCACTAATGTTTCTTCTAGTGCCAGGTTCTATATCCAGAGCACAGAGTCACAGAGGCCATGGGCTGCTTTTGTCATTGCTTTCACTGAGGCTCTTCTTTTTCCAGGGAAAGAGAAGCGCCTGAATCCTAGTGCTGTCAGAGTTTCTGTGGTTTCAAACTTTTTTGCCCTTATCAGTGATGGAGCCCACTGGGGACCTGGGAGTCTACTTTTCTGGACTCTGCCCCTGGTGTTTTCAACCCAGCTCATCTTGGAAGTCTGTATAGAATTCTGTGGACTTTATGGCCAAGAATACACAGTGGACACTATGTTCCACAGAAGTGTGAAATAATACACAGTATGTAGCTGTATGTAATCTGTCTGACTGGTTTAGCGGTTTTGTTTTATTACCTCCGCCAAGGAGGTTATGCTTTTGCCGGCGTTGGTTTGTCTGTCTGTGTCTCTGTCCGTGTACAAGATAACTCAAAAAGTTATGGACGGATTTGGATGAAAATTTCAGGAAATGTTGATACTGGCACAAGGAACAAATGATTAAATTTTGGTGGTGATCCGGGGGGGGGGGGGGGGGGGGGGGGGGGGCACTGATCTGCCTTGGCGGAGGTCTGTGCTCTCTGAGTGCTTTTCTAGTTTTATTTTATTTTACTGTATTTTGTTGTTAAAGCAAATTCCCTTCTTATGCTGTTTGGAAATTTTTTGACAGATGCATGTATTACTGTGAAGCTCAAGGTTTATACATTCTGCTTTGCACTGGACTTTTGTCCTTTTTTTACTGTGTTTTATTCATATTTATTGCATGCATTATTCTCCTGAATTGTGTGAATATGTGAATGCTGCTGGAATTTCTGAATGAATATGTTATCTAATCTAATCTAATCCAATATAATATACAATATAATATAATACAATGCAATCTAATGTAATCTAATCTAACTTAATCCAGTCTAATCTAATCCAATTTAATCTAATCTAGAGTTTTCTATCTAGTTTTTACACATAAATTGAAATTTCATATTAAAAATGTCTTCAAGTATCCATGTAACTTGGGAAAATACACCAAAAGATAAGTGTTTGTAACAAAACTGTTTTTTCCACATTTTGGTTCCCCTCTCCCTGAACACATTATTTACAGACAGCTGGTGGCTGTCTGCCACACCTCAAGGTGTTTGTGTCACCGCCAAGCACGCACAACAACACACACACCGAAACATCACTTCTTCCGGCACACACAACCGACAGCGTGTCCCTGTCCCCTTGTCACACAACCCCTGGCCCCACCTCACTCTGTCCCATTAGCCTGCCACTTCACCAGCACTTCCCTCCTTCCCCCCTGCTCCCCCCCATCACTGTGTGCGTGTCTATGTACATGTTCGTGTGCTGGAGTGTGAGTGCGCACACGTCTCCCTCAACCATCTGAAATATGGCTGTGTCCACCCGGTCTGTATATCTTGACTCGTCCCTTCAGCAGAAAACCTTGGTTGCCACTGATGGAAGAAGCACAGCCACAAATAGCTCTGAGACACAGCAGGTCACAGGCAAAATGAACAAAGCATGCTCATAGTGACACTGTTGAACTGCATTCATGCACCATTTATTACTCACTTATGGAGACAGGATGCTGTGTAGAACTGTATAGTGCTATTTTTGATGCAATGTTTGAAAAAAAGAAAAAGAAATTAATGGAACAGAAACAAAATTCAGGGAATACATGTCAGATATCCACCAACATTTCAGGAGTAAAAGTAAACCCAGATTCTGTTTTTGTTTTGTTTTTTTTAGTTTTTTTGACAGAATGGATCAACTTATGGAACAAAGACTTCTGGTTACATCTGTCATCTCCTCAAAAGCTCATTGTTTTAAAATCAGTTTCAAACATACTTTATGTTGCCTTCACCTCTTATTTTACATCTTGTTAAGTTCATAATGGATCAAATATTGAAGGACAGATACTTGATAACTATTGATTATTGTTTCTCCTTTTCAATCATACAGATGTTAAAATATGTACCTACTGCCTCATGATTAACCACCACTTAAGAGATTAATCATAGTGGGTGCCGATCTCTTGATTTTTTGTACATTTGGTTCAAAAAATTCTATTGAAATCTGATTAATGATAGTGAAAAATGTTTCATTGCAGATTTCTTCTTTTTCATCAATAATATGTGAATTAACGTCCATCCCATGTCAGTCAGTTTGATCACAGTTGTTTATTCATCCTCGCTGGGGATGAAACCACTACTACCTTCACAGACACTGTGTGAAAACCTATATTTCTGGACACTTGAAATGCACATCCACTGTCAGAAGCACAACACGGCACAGCTGTGTGGTCTGGAAATAATAACTTGTCTAGAAATGCTGGTTTTTACCCAGTGAGAGGCTGAGTGATACTCAAAAGAATCCACTGCTTGTTTTCTCTGTGTCTCTGTGGAGCTTGTGATGCTCTTCTTCTACACTCAGGTTAACTGAGTTTGAAATTCTAAACTGAACTTGGAAACCCTAAATTGCCCAGATTGACGACCTGTCTGGAGTGTTTCTGGCCTGTTTATGCTGCAATGGACTCTTGTAACCGAAAATATAGAAAGGTTTAACTAAAAGCTTTTCCTTTTCATACAGACAGAGATGAAACCTAAAAGGTGTGCGATTGTAGTGTGTAAAGTTTTTAACAGCGACATGCGGTGCAGTGAGTGTTGTCAGGCTGTTACCAGCTCTTTATCCCTTCAAGTGTGTTGTGTCAAACTGCCGTCGGTGACATGTTAAAAACAGCTCATCCTTTTGTGAAAGTGTATTTGTGTTTCACAACGGCGCAGGATTGACTTTCTTCTCACACCATGTATGCACCGTTCTCTCATTAGTGCCACCTCAGCCTGCTGGAGCTTTGTTCAAGAGCACTTGACAGGTCACTGAGTGTTAACACCTAATGAGAGTATTGCACAGTAATCTTCAAAGTGTCACACTGGCTCTCCAGTAGCACAGTGATGACTGGAGGATGATTGGGGAGGATTATGTAGAAAATGGACCCATTCAGGTAAAGTCTCGTTCAATCTCTTGCTCTCTTCTCAAAATGTAAGCTACAGCTTGTTGCCCGATGAAATCAATTATCGGTTTCCTCAATCAGATCCGAGTCTTTCTTAATGGCGATAGCAAAGACACAGAGTCCAAACAAACAAAATCAAGGAACAATAAATTATTCCATTTGGAAGGGAAGAGTGACAGGCCGCTACGTGGGATGTGTTTAATGAAATGCAGCCGCTCACACGCTCACATACACTGGGGCTGTCAACATATCGAACCAGAGAGGCCTCAGATACCTCCCATGGCTGCTTCAGAAACAGGATTTACCAATCAGCCTCAGGCAAGTCTATATGAATGTTTGTGCATTTGTTTGTGCCAGAGAGTTTGCTTGTGTGTCTGTGATCTTGGATACATGTCTTAGATGCACATTCATGCGCTTGTGTTTGGTATACAGTATCCTGGTTCAGAGGAAAATAATTATCTTATGAATATGATGAGACACGTATGCTTGTTTCTCTTTATGTGAACTAAGCACATCTGCGTTTTTATGTTTTCCCCTGTTGTTACCACTCAGCAGAGCTAGAGGGAGCCCTTCCCCATTTTAGCCAGTGACAGTAGTCAGGAGCCCCCCCTTTTTACCCACCCACCATGTCCTTAGCCTCTATAAGCCCCCTCCCTCAGGCTGTAAGCAGTGCTATTGGGCCAAGGCCAGTCCATCCCCACTTCCACAGAGATGGGTTCAGAAGCCCCTGGGGACCAGAGAGGGACCTGCCTGGGCCTTAGCTGTGGTCAGCAAGGGTGGGACAAAGAGCACGGATGCCGAATGCAATCTGACCCTGTCAGTTACACAGAGCCACAGAGAGAAAGTGCTGTGAAAACAGCACTGGGAGAGAGAACATAGAAGTGAAGAAGAGAAAATAGAAGGAGAGACAGGGAGAGGCAGACAAAGATCGAGAGCAAGACAGAGGTCCTGGCAGGGCTGAGCGGATCCATCAATACAGTAAAATGAAAGAAAAGAAAAAAGATTCAGTCCAGGAATTATTTTGAGTTGGTACAAAAACCTCACCACTTTGCAGATTGGGTGTTTAGTGTAAAAACCCAAGGTCTAAAGCACGTCTGCAGTCTGGGTGCTGCAAAGCCATTCTCTGAATTCTGTTCTTTAAATGGGGAGAAATATTGATCTGGCTCAGCTGGCCCTGTAGTGCTCTGTGTGCATGTGTGTGTATGTGTGTGCGGCTTTGTCTTTTAGGACCCAGTGGGGGTGGCGGTGGGGTGTTACCATGGATACGGCCTCACCCCCCCCACCCCCACCCCCCCTCCTGCACACCCACCCCCTCCAACCACATATACACACCCTCATACACACACCCTCCAAAAATCCTAACACACTTGCATATATATATATATATACACTACACACATTCAAATACACACTCCCTAAGGCCTCTGGTCAAAAGATGTAGAAATATCTGAAGGCGTTTCTTGATGTGTCACACTCCTGGCTGCACAGATAAGGATAAAACTACCCCATAAGGCAACACAAGGCGCGCACACACTCACACTATAGTCCAAGGAAACAGACAATCATGGTGAAAAAAAACTGCAGAACACTAATGTGCGACACAGACTCATCGCTCATCATTTCCTTTCAATTTACCCTCTTTGTCTCTTCCACCCTCCATACACTCCTCTCTCTTTCTCACACACACACAGACACACACACCAATTTGTGCCTGTAATTCTTTTTTATACCTTTACCCACTTACCTGAATTCAGTCACCCACTATGTATTTTACCTTTTTTGTACTTAATAAATACATGTGCTAACTAGTAGTGGTGTGTCAGCGGCACTAACACACACAAACACACCTGTCTAAGGGGAATGAGACATGAGCAGAGGAGATCAGAGTGGTTTACTGCCAGGTAACTGATATAAATACCCCTCATTACAATGGTGACAGGAGCCTCTTTTCTTCTCTGGCAAAATAGCATCATTAAGGACACACACACACACTTAAATGGCCACAACAAACACAGACCCACCTCCTGATAAGCACAGATTCACATACGGATATAATACAGCCGACACAGAAATTAGCAAAACCAAAAAAATTCAGATGAACGTATTAGAAAAATACCAAGACCATCACACTAATAAACAAGCACGTACAGACAGATAAATACGGAGCGACTTGTTCTTTTTCATAAATGATGATGATGATGTTGATAATGATAGATCACAGAGGGTTTCATGGGGTCGTTACAAGGCAGGAAGTCGCAGTGCTAGCCAACACAGGAAGATCAATACACCCAGGGTCAGTTACAATATTCAGGGTCACATGACTCCAGGACTAAAATAAATCAGGATGTGAAATATTGTTGGCGTGGATGCCGGGATGGGCCTACAACTGAAATGAGAAAATGGGAAGAAAAGCACAGAGCTACAGTAGGTAGAGTAAAAAAAAAAAAAAAAAGTAATATTAATATGATATTGAGACGGCTGTGTGCTGGATAGTAAAGCAAGATTTAGGCTTGGAAGATGTATATGGAATCACATTTTTAACACGTTACAACTGAGTGTGACAGGCCATATTCATTATTAAAGGTACATGGGACCATTTCAGAAGAGCATGCAAAATGTATGATTCTAAATTGTATTTGCAGGAGTCATATAGCCACGCAACAACAGTATATTTATTATTAATTGAGGAACCTGTGGCACTTGTCATAACTGGAAATGCGCAATTAATATTGGAATATAATGTAAGTAGCTATTTCCATTACTGAGGTAACTCTTACCTACAATGAAATATAAACATGGAAAATCAATCTGAGCAGAATAACATAATAAAACTGCTAAAACCACTTTTTTAAAGTAAACTCACTGTTGCATAATTTTTGTTTGGTACAGCAAGAAAACGCTCTAATGGTGAGAAATGCGATTACATATTGTAAACCCATAATGTTCTCTTCAACTGTTGCTCTCCATTAACTTAGATTAGATCATATCTCACTTATTAATTTTTCTGATGAGGAGATTTGGTGTTTTGCTGAGTAATGCCACTGTTGTCCAAATGGACGGAGCGCCATAAGAGAAGGAAGACAGATGAGCAATGAAACAGAGCAATTGTATTTCCTCTTTATAATATAGCTTTTAAACTTTTAGCTGATTCAAACATCCCCTGTTCTGTCTCGCTGCAGCAGGAGGAGGGGGTGAGGAGAGAGTGATAGATGGAGCCACAGATCGTCGTTTAAAGCAAAAGCCAGTGCAGGGAAAGCTGCCGTTTAGGTCGTAACTGTTAAGTCTGTTTACCAACACTGTGCTTCCCATTTGTCGTTGACTGATTGTCGATTCACTGCCCCCACAGAATTATATCCATTTCTCTTTGGTATGCAGCGCTGTGCCTCAGAACAAAAATGTATTAGCTTATAATAGACTCCTCTTATGCTTGTGTGTGTGCATTTGTATGTGTTCACATGCTCCTTAGCGGACGTGTGTTTCTGCTTATGTGTCTGTTTGCGTAATTAATTGGAGATTTCTGGGTCTATTCAAGAACAGCTGACCTCTGACCTTCTTAACAAGTAGCAGCTCCGCCCCCCTCCGGCCCTGAGTCTCTCAATCTCACACTGTGTTAAAGGAATTAGTCACACACTTAACCACGCACACCCTGCCCATTGTTAAGTGACTCCTAAAGTGTGTCAAAGAGGTTTCATGGTTGCCTTAAACAGCTCTCGTCTCCCTCCCAGGCAGCAGGCATGCTCAGGTTCACCACACAAACCCCTCTTGACCCTTAAAAACAAACGGATGGCTCCTGTTAAACACACACACACACACATACAGCAAACAGGACATTGGTCCCAATGCAATGGCTGTGACGCCCACTTTTCTGTCTGTTTCACAAAAACACAAAGAAAGCAAACAGTATAACACACAGTTACACCTGTTTTCCCTTCATTTAAGTAATATCATCAGTAAGCATTTTGCAGGTGCCATAAGGCTGATGAAGTGTATGTATGTGTATATTTATATATATATATATATATATATATATATATATATATATATATATATATATATATATATATACACACAGACACCTTTCATATTCTTTCATACATTTCATAAGGCAACTCAATGTAAGTTAATTTCTTTACCTGGCATAATCCACTCAGTGTTTTCTAGAGAAAACACAATAAAACAATTATCAAAGAGTAATAACAGGCTTCACAGTCTGTCGATGAAGTGGACTGACTTAGGTTTACATATTAAACTCTGTGCACTTGTTTGTTCCTGTATTGATTTGTCTAACTGATTCCAGATAGCGGCTCCTTAAATACTGAGGCTGCGCAGGGTTTTCAGCAGATGTAGATCTGACCTCCTGAAGCCTCCTTAAATAGAGATACCACTGATTTGCTTTAGAAAGTTAAATGTAACCCTTATTTTAAGATAATGCCGGATGCCTCTTGGTGGCTTCAACTGCCCCAAAAAAGTTAAGGAGACATTATTAGTGCACATAGTGTGTTTGAATCAAAGCTACATTATAAAACAGTCCTGCATTAGTATGTGATTTTTGTTGACTTTCTACTTACATTATATCAAATGTTTGTAACAGTGTTCATTTTCAGAGAAATCTGTCCTTTTATTCAGTCAAAATGTCAATTTCATTTTCTTACCTGTAACTGAAATCACTGTAACTTCATTGCACTAATATTAACCCTTTCATGCATGAATTATGTGAACCTTTGTCAATATTTTTTCTTCAGTGTTTTTATTCCTCTTTAGGCATGAAAAAATGCAATTGAATTTTTTTTTATGAACCTGTTTTTCATGGAGTTACAAAAATGTCCACTGAGCTGGACACCATGCGTTTAATTTTGGAAACAAAGAAACATGTATTTAAAATCCATCATCAGAAAGTGATATACTGTGTGAAAACTATGTAATAAAAACATTTTTTAATGCAGCCAATCTGATCTTTTGTCACATTTTAGCATACTCTAATACTAGTTGTTACTCGCTTCATGGAAATAATATGCAAAAAGAACTTTTGTTTAAGAAAATTGTTAATAACAGTCGAATAACAATTAGCAATTGAGATACATTAAAACATTTTCCTGCAGATCAGGTTTATCAAGAACAGCAAAGTTACAGTAATGGTATGAATTGCAGTGTATGGGATGCAACTAAAACAACAAAACCCATGAATATTCAAGAGAACAGTTGTAGAATAGCTGTCCACTGTAGTGAACACTCTGCATGAAAGGGTTAAAATTTAACAGTGTTAGCTGCTATTTCATCAGAATGAAATAACATGATGTAAATATGAGCAGAACTTAAAGGCATTACTGTGTCGTAGACATGATTTCTGCCTGAGTCTTGTCAGACTATGATCCAACCCTGTATAAAAATGTTTTATTACAGTTTCCTCAGTTGCCAAAACCCATTGTAATTCCCAAGTTCCTACACAAATGCAAAGTGCACACTCAGTCTACACAAGAGTAAAGGCTTCATGACAAAACAACCTCTCCACTTAAAGCTATTTAATCTGACATGAAAACCAGACTTTTTCTCTAGACGTCAAATAAAAACAACCATATACTCAAACACTACACAACTGCTTTCTAAATATTGGTGAGATTAAGTCAGAATTCTGCCTTCACAATATGTTACTGCAGTGGATAATGGAAAAGTATGAATTTATTCAACATACTGAAGTAAAGCAAACTTCCAGAAAAGCAAAACAGTACTGTAAATATGTAATGATGAATGCAAAATACAGTGCTGACAAGTAGTTTGCAATACATTTATTCTGGTCTGGATCAGACTGAGATTCATGTCAATATGACAGATGATGTTAGACCCACTGGTAGGGCAGCAGTGTTCAGAATCCTGAGAATAAATGCATAAATGAGGATATGCAAATATGTCACAGCAATTGGGAGAAACTCATATAGTACAACAGAGCAAACCAGTTTCATTTCTGTTTTATTTAGGCCAATATCCCAAATCTTGGATAGAATGAAGAAAAACTATGAAAAAAAAACTTCAACATGAAAAAAAAAGGTAGAACCTAGTGTAGTAGGTGTTATGTGTACATATATTTGGATAAGCAATGTATAGTATATAGAAGAATGATAAATATTATAAATGTATTAAATGTAGTTGGAGCGATGGCGACTTCACACCTCCAGACGTGGGATTCTCAACAAAAGAACTAGATAACCAGGCACTCAAACAGACACACAACATTCACACAGACAGAGGGTGATACACACAAACAAGACAGAAAGAAAAGAAAAGAGACTAGGAGACACAAGGCCACATCCAATTCAGCGCTAGAGGAGGACCAACGATCAGCAGCCATCAGGGCGGCTGAGGAACCAGCTGGTTTCCTCTGTGAAGATCTGGGCTATAGAGGCGTCAGTGAAGCTGCTCGCAACGGTTATATTCCTTTACTGACATCCCAAGGACAAGAATGGAAAAGTTGCACGAATCTCCCTGGAAACCACTTTTCACCAAACCTCTTCATCTTAATTTACCCTCAGTGAATCCAAAATGAGTAAAATTGACCCATTTATCTAATCTCTTTTGGTCCTGAGGTTCCAATTTCTGTGATAACCGCTGTGACTTATTTGTTTCCTCATAGAAACTGTGTGATAATTACTGATGACACGAGTTAATAAAGCACCAGTGCTTTGAAAATGTGTAAATGTGAACATGGATTAGATGATGATGAATTAAGGATTTGCGTGCAAAGAAATCAATACATTTAATTCAGGTATGAAACAGGGAAATACACTGTTGGCAATAAAGTTGGGATAATTTTGTGAATTATTAATTGCCCAGTGTCCTGGTTACACTTTATCTACCAAGAATAAATCACATTGTCACAATCATTTCATGAGAAGGGGGGGGGGGGGGGGGGGGATTTATTCCAACTTAATGGGTATTAGTATAGGATTTAGACTTGTGCAAAAGGATTTTAAAGAGTACGATAGTTAGGGATGTTTATTCAATAGACTCACTACTATGGTTTAAACACTGGAAAAACACTATTTAACCCATAAAGACCCAAACAGCCACCGGTGACCAAAATCATCTGCCAGTCTAAACTGTTTAATACCTGTTGATCCACTAATCCTATCAGTACAGGTAAATAATTGGTGTAAAATGCAGTTTGTCATCTTTTCATGGTCATCAGATATGACCCATTTGGACGTTCAGAGGATCCGTAGTGAACGTGGAAACACTGTCATCTTCTACAACATTGATTCACCAGTAAAACCCACGGAGTTGGATCAATGAAAGTGGATGGACACACTGGGCTCATGTTCAGTTAATGATATATTTTACTGCAAAAGTCACATTTTCTTCAGTTTTCTCTGTTTCTAATATAAAAACCCTCAACTTTAATCTGAGCTTTTTTGAACGTCTGCACGATCAGTAAATTAGATATAGGAAAATACCAGATTTTCATTTGAATAATGCAAAATGCGGAGAATATTATAATAAATGGTCATAAATCACATAAGAAAGGCTACACAGAGAGACAAATTCATTTTTGCAACAGCCACAACAGTAGCTCTGGGTCTTCATGGGTTAATATGTGTCTCTGCATTTTAATAAGACGGTTGGTCTGTCTGTATGTTTTCATATTAGTTTTTTCAGCTATTTTAAGTCAGACTGATTGGAACCGTAGTGCACTGTTTGTACATTGATCATTGTAACTGAGATGCTGCTGATGCAAGGATAGTGGACACATGGTTGAACTTGTTCTTGTTTTGATTGAGAGACTTCCAGCAACAGAAATTCCATCCTGTTCATTTTTTTTTTTTTTTTTTTTTTTTTTTTTTTTTTTACAGATCTTCAGATGTAGTTTTGCTGAGGTTTATGAATGGTCACCAAAAGAAATTATGCTCATTACACTGGTCCACAAATTTTTTAGAAATGATTTGCTTCAGACATTAAATGTGCTATATGTTATGTATTTTAATAAGATTGATTGAAAAATACATGACAAAAGTGCCGGTTTGCTGATGTTTTCAAGGTATATGATGAAGTGTTATTACCCATATATATTGGTTTATGTACATTTATATAACAGTTTTATAAATTTTCCACTAAATAGAACCTGTAAAGTGAATGTATTCTAATGTGCAGACAGTGTTTTGAAGTAGATCTTGTAGCTTTGAGACAAATATTCCTTTTGAGTCAAACCCATTCTCTTGTTAATTCTTGAATTTCACATTTTGACCCAAGGCTGTATCTTGGAAAGTTCAGCCAACCAGCATTTTTACTTGATTTTTCTTTATCAGTGACTCTCATGTGGTAAAATTTCCTTACTTTTATTCTGGAAGCATTTTCCTTGCAGACCAGTGTTATCAGTGGTTGGGTTTTTTTTGTGTGTGTGTGTGTGTGTCTTTTTTCTGATTTTTCCATGAGAAAACAACAAGTGTTAGAGAAAATCATTCAAATATATCTGAAAATCTCATACAGAATGGATGTATGATCATGCATGCACACAAACGTATGACTGGGTGAATTTCTGATAACCACACGCAGCTGATCTCGGTGATTGAAAGTGTCTGCCGATTATTGATTTCCCACAGAGAACTTGCTAAAAGTCTCGCAGCTAATCCTGGCGGGCTGAACACGCTATAGATAATGACGCGTAATGAGCTAATGACTTGCTGAAATATTTAGTAGAGTCTCAATAAGGTTGCACTATTAGAGGTGGGAGAGGTCATTAGAGGAGCGTCTGAGGGACGGCCCTTCGATTAGTAACACCCAGGGCCCTCTTCTCTGTCAGCGCTTAGAGCTGCAGACGCACACACATCCATACAGGTACATGCATGGACAAACGCATACACAGACACATCATTGTAGACACACACGCTCATGGTCAAACACACAAAAAAAAAAAGAAGAAAGAAAAAAAAAAGAACGGCCAAAAAAGCATGGCTGTTAGTATTAGGAGTTGGACCATTGATCGGTCAGCTTTTAAGAGAGTGACCTTTTGCAGAGGGCTCCACTGGCCTTGATAAATCTGATCTGGGGGCCATCTGTGTCTGGGTGGGAGTAGCTTCTGTAGGATGGGACCCCGGAGAGGAGAGGAGAGGAGAGGAGAGGAGAGGAGAGGAGAGGAGAGGAGAGGAGAGGAGAGGAGAGGAGAGGAGAGGAGAGGAGAGGAGAGGAGAGGAGAGGAGAGGAGAGGAGAGGAGAGGAGAGGAGAGGAGAGGAGAGGAGAAAAAAGAACAGAAGAGCATCACTAGCAGCAGAAAGTAGAACAGAGAAGAGCAGAAAAAGAAAAAGCACAGACAAAGAACATGAACAGATACAGAACGACATGAGAGGAACGGAGGAAAGGTCATGGTGAGAAGGAAAAAAAGACAATCAGGAGAGAAGAAAATGTGGTAGCTACAGTACAGAACAGAAAAAGGAGAAATAAGAAACAAGAGGAAAGTTATTTAAAACAGCTGGTTAATGGATGGTTTATAAGTGCGTAATACGTCTTGGAGCATCCACACGGCTGCCTGGCAGTTTATAAAGACTGTAGAAAGCCCTCTAATAGGCTATCGATGCAAACAACTTAATTGCACAATGACTATTGACAATAGCTTTAAACATCTCAGACTTTGCCAGAACGAGCTAATGATCAGACTGACTTAAGTTGGCGCTTTTTAATGCCTAAAGTAGAGTCAAGCTCTTCTGAAATACTAGCAGTGAAATCTAACAGCCATATTTCTACTGTTCTGATGTGTGATGTTATTAAAAAACGCATCTCAGCTAGTTTCTTTATAGTTTATACAGCGTCTTCTGTTTCTAAGTGATGTCACAGAAACCGTATTTTAGTAAATTTGTGGGGTTTAAGAGGAGTTTACATTTTATTTTTTATAAATTACACACATACCGTACTTGTTTAAGGGTCTTGTTCTTAAAATGTCAATTATGTTCAAATGTAATTGAAAGAGGAAAAAGTATGTGAGGGCAAAATAGTTTTTGGGATAAGTCTTGGTCAAGTAGTTTTTACTTTTTTTTTTTTTTTTTTTTCTTTGGTTGGGCACACTGACATCCTGGAACCAAGGAACCAAAAAATAGTCTAAGCCCCCAGTAAAACCACATATCGACACTTTCACACTTCAGCTTTTGTGGAGCTTATGCTGTCCGATGATATGAAGTGTACACATGTTAAACAAAGAAAATACAGGATCTAACTGACTGCTGGCCCTATACTTATTTAGTAAATATTACATACAAGGTTATCGGTCTTCATATTGACCACACTTGTATTTTCAGATGCCTGACACCTGACATGATAGCCGTCAATGTCTACGATGTGTATAGAATGATTGATTTTTTTTTTTTTTTTTTTTTTTTGTAAATTGTATTTGTGAGAATATAGGGAGGTGAAACTATATTTGATTTCATTATCTTCTTTGTTCAACTTTCCCAATCTGTGTGAAGCTCAGCAATTAACTATTTCCCATGCTCCTAGTCATTTACACAACAAAGCCATGTGTCCTGCAGATAAGGCGTGCACACAGGACTTTATCACAAACACAAACACCTATCTAACTCTAACTTCACCTCCTGCAGTAAACCTGTATTGACCATAAATCCCACAATGAACAGGCAAATCCATGGCAAAAACCAGTGTGTTCCTAACAAACCATCAACTACAGCTTCAAAACTCAACCTTAACACACAAACCTGGACGTAAACACACACACATGCTCATACACACCATTACTCTTTCTTTCTCTCTATCTACTACGTTTAATTCCCTTTGGAAAAGACAGGTGCAAACGTTGATTGAGCCTGAGCCAGATTTAGCCCCAGCTCTCAGTGTGCGTCCAGCTGTACTCTCCAACCCACTGAGATCGATGTCCAGCCAGCCAGGCAGCCAGCAGGCAGGCAGCCAGGCAAGCAGCCAGTCAACCAGGCTGCACCCAGCGGGCAGAGGGGCCTACGGCTTTCCCCCGGCCCCAGATACAGCCGCGCTTCACTGGGCTCATTGGGCAGACCACAGCGGGGCATCGCACAGTGCCAAGCCCAATCACTGCACCACTGATGCAGGATGTGCTGCAGGCAGGACGGGGCGGGGAGGGGACCCTAAACTCTAGGACCTCCACCCATTTTCCTTTCACAGTTCCAGCTAAAACCACCTTTCCTCCACACACTCCTCCCCATCTTCCTGTATCCTTCTCGACGCCTCCACCTCTATTGAACCCTCTCCCTCCCTCCCTTCCCTTCCCTTCCTCCTCTTCTCCCTTCCTCTCCTCACTCCATCCATCTTGGAGCTACTTTGATTCAGGTCTCTCTCTTTTCCATCCTCCATCCTCCCAGCCCCAGCCGTTCTCCAGCCAACCACAGTTTCCTATTGATTTATTGATTGCTGTCTGCCTGTGGGAGAGCGGCCGCAGTCTCCCTCTGCTCTCCCCTGCATGGATTTGTCTTCCCTTTCCCCTCCTTTCTTCTCCCTCTCTCTTCACCCTCTCCATCTCCCCATCGATGCAGTAGCTCTGAAACATGAATTAGAGAAAAGCAGGGGAGTCCAATTTACCAGGAGAAATCGGATTCACCTTCTCCTACGCTCGTTTCTTCTTTCTCCTTCACTCTCTTTTTCTTTTACCTGTTTTTCTCCACCATTTTCTGGGTTCTCTTCAGTGTTTTGTTTTTGTTTATACATCTTGTTTGTTGCATTTTTGCGCCGCTTCTTTTGTACATGAGTGTTAATGCCAAAGGAAAGAAAGAAAATGCTTTATGTTAGTGAACGTATAATGTTCTTGTTTTATCTGACTATATTAAAAAAAAAATCTTTATTAATATTTTGGCTTTGGTAAATATCCATGTTATAGATTAGTGCAGTTACATGACTTAGGGGGAGGTCAGTTACACAGTTCATTTCAGTTACCATAAAAAAACAAACGGAAAAAAAAAGCTCACCCCTTTGTCCATTAATTACGGACGATTGCATCTTCCGAAACGAAATTGATTGGCCCAGATTGAGTTGTTATTCCCGTGTCAAGTTACGTTCCATGTGCATTGTTTCTCAAAATTCTACACTCAGAAATAAAGGAATTGTGCTTTTTTTTTCATGCCCAGTACTGCAGTTCAATTATCAATCTTAAAGCACCGCAGCAGCCCAATATTACAGGAGCTTCTGTCGTATAGCACACTGTCCCCTGAACTGCAGGTTAGTGCAGGTCACAGAGGAGAGCATCTGATTATCTGACCTCTCAGGTCAACTTGCAGCTCCCTGGGTTTGGAACAATAGGATCAGCTGTAATGGATGGACAGACCGAATGACAGAGAAAAAAATGGGAGCCTCAATCTATCAAATTTAGCCTGTAATGCCTTTTGAAGAGACGCACACTTTTATTGTGTTTACCAGATCTCAATAACATACACAAAATATGTACACACATCTATTCACCTGCTACAGAAAAGCAATGAAATACATTTACACATTTACTGCTCAAGCAACATCAGCAATTTTTAATACTTTGGATTCTGTCAGTGATCTTGGATTGAGTATTTTTTAAAAGTACATATGTTGAAATCCTATTAGGAACAAGTATATGCGTGTGTGTGTGTGTGTGTGTGTGATCACAATATTAATAAGTCATGAAAACCTATCAAATGGCCTGTGTGGAAATTGTTTTTTTCTTTTTTACATGACATTAATGTAAATCAGATGATAATGATTTGAATGAACTAAAATCTAACACATAAAAAAAACATTTTGTAATAAAAATTGGTTACAGGATAAACTGAAGACCAACATGAAATGGGACCCAGACTAAGTAGGCACTAGTGTTGCACACTTCTAAATCAATAATGCATGTCATTATTTTTTCGAGTACTTTGATTTTCACTTTACATACATGTTCCTGATAATCCCACTCAATTAATTCATCGGGTTCTTGTAATAATGAGTGTTTTTACATTGTGAGTTCACCCTTCAAAGTGAACTATCTGAATACATCTCCCAGCCCTTATAGATCTATGCTTGTTGTTGCTGAAAAAAGATTAAATGGAAACAGTGTTTCTTGTCCAGGAAAGGAATCCTATATTAGAACAAAATCCCAAATGGGGATAAAAGAGTTGAAGAAGGGGGGGTTGTTGGTGGTTGACAGCAGCTCTTCAAGCAAAGACTACTGCTCTGGTATTGCATCAGTGCACGGCGCTCTCTGTATTGATAAAATCCATACTCCTGAGATGCGTACGTGTGCGACAGGGACCGTGAGATTAGTTTCCTGACTGGAACCTAGTTAATTCCACAGAGGAGAAGACACTCCACACCTGAGGCCCTGAAAGACACAGGGCACCGACAGGCAGACTATAGGGGCCGGCTAACCTATACACACACACAGTGGACACACACCTCATGCCAAATAGAAACTCATGAGCACACACACATGCCCCCACGCACATGGTACAAGTACACACACACACACACACGTATGCAGTGTCCCCCGGTCTGACGCCACCATCCCGGTAGGAGCAGGGGGGTTAGGTGTCTGCAGGCCAGAGAGTGGCAGCACAAGGACAGACGTCTCCCTGGCTGTCTGGCTGCCGACAGGTCTGATCGATCAATATGCTGACTCTCTTTCTCTTTCCTCCGCTCTTCACTCCTGTCTTCTCGCTCTCCCTCTTTTTTTTTCCTATCACTTTCTCCCAGCATTCGTCTCTGTTTTACTTTCTTGTCTTTTTTTGTTTCATACTTTGCTCATCTTTGACTAGATTACCTCCCACTTGCCCACCTCTCTTTCCTCTCTTTTCATTTGCCCTCTGTCTGTCTTCCTGTCCACTGACCACTGACCCCCACCCTGCACTGTGACCCTTCCCCACTCCCCCTTCCTCCTCCTGCCTCTCTCATTATCCGTTCATCACTCACCCTCACCGCTGCTTCATAATTCTTCTTTCTTACTTACACAAGCGCGCATACACAGATGTAGAAAAGACAGAGTGTGAGTTAACACACTCAAGGCTTCCTGCCACCTGAGCCAAAGCACCTTGCACAATGCAAATTGATTAGAGGGGAAATTACTGGCCATAAACTCCATCAGCAGCACTTTCAAAAGACACAAATGAACTGAAATGTTTCTGTTCACTACCCACACACAGGAAAAAAATGTAAAAAGCACAAAAAAAAAACAATTGTGCATTATGAAAGCTTCTCAGCCTCTCAAGTGTTCTGTGTGAATAACGTCAAAGCTCCAAGCATACTTTATATATTTGTATGTTTGTATGTTTCAGGAATACATCCTTCTTTCTCTTCTTTGCTTAAATGTGGAGTCCCATTGAGATCAAGAACGTCTTTCTCAATAGAGCCTCTGAAAGGAGCACAAGGGTATTAGCAAAAAAAAAAAAAAAAAAGGATGTAGAGAAAAGAGTTTTCCAAGTACAGAGGATATAAAGAACAGGCTCGATTCACACTGGTGAAAAAAACACTCTGCAGTGTTTTGGAGGTTGCAGTAACATCAGTGTGTTTGGGTTTTGTTTCATTATTAGACAAATTTGTATTATACCAACTACTATAACAATTAATGCTATTATTATTGTTATTGATGAAACTGTTGATTTTGACACAGTGGTTGTATTGCTGTGTAAACCACCATTGTCATTCATGTCTATGTGTGTCTCTGGCCTTGCACCCTGATTAACACGTGATGATAATGATAATGATCATTATTATTATTATATAAAACAGTTTTGGCAATTTTACCAAGCGGAGTGAATGAAAGTCACTGTTAAGTCAGTGTGTGAAAATGACCTAAACGTGTGTGTTTGTGTGCTGCTGCTGGGTTTTGGGGGCTTTTATGTGCAGTTTGGTGTCTGTGATGGTTTTTTTGGGCATGACCTCACCCACCGAGGAGTGCTCACACGTCTCTAATCTCTTTTAGATGGGATGCCTCACTTTCCCATCATACGTTTTTTCCTTGTGGCCCCTGGGTAATAAATCTAATGGTCTAAACTTCTACTACATCTCATTGCTATTTCTCCCAAAAACTATGCGCTTTATGTTCTCTTGAACTTCGTTACGCTGGGCCAGAAAGGAATGATTTCAGGGGAAAATGTATATATCGGCTTTGATTTTTGTCTACTTTCTCGCAATATGGGCCCGCTTTAGTGGAATAAAAATTGATTTTTTTTAAGCTTTTTTGTGCATTAGCTTTTAAATTTAAAATTGTATTTGCAGAACCTGTTTGTGATCAATGAGAGAAATCAAGATTTATAGCTGTGATGTAATATAAGAGGAACAGCAACATCTGACAGCCTAAGACTGTTATTACATCCTGTATTTGGACAGTGGTGAGTCTATCTATCTATCTGTCTGTCTGTCTGTCTGTCTGTCTGATGTTTCCTCTGTCTTTCTTTTTTTTTTTTTTTTTTACTTATTTACTTGCTCTTGACTATTGCAACTTACAGGGCTGAAGAAATAAAAGCAGTGAATGCTCTCATCTCCTCCTAATTACTCCTCCTCATCATCATCTTCCGCCTCTTTATTTCTTAGAAAACCACTTAAATGACCGGGTTTGATGTCCTGTGCTGCCCGTCTGCAACTTCAGAAAGCTTTCTTGAAGACGAGCGAGTGGACTTTTAGAAATACGAATAGAAATACTGTAAACAAACACACACATACGCAGACATACATGCACTTGAGCACACACCCTTCCCCTGCTCCTGACCGCCCATTGTGTGTATCTGCAGCCTTGAAGAATCTTGAGGAGTGTTTTAAAAGCATGAAGGGAGTTCTAAGAGGGACACACAAACAAGCACACACACTAATGGCCTCACATTAGCCATCAGTGACACTGGAGACAGACACACACATACACACACTTCACACGACCCTTTCTTCTGGGGAGACTTCAAGAGCAGGGGACAGTTTCTGGGCTCCTAAAGACCACCATACAGGATTTACCAAGAAGGGACCAAAACTTCAAATTCAGTCCCTGGTCCTGAAATCTTTACAGAGAATATTGTATGTGTCTGTTTTAAACTGTGAAACTTCCTGTGTGTGGGCAAGTGTGTGCATACCAAGTGAAGATGAAGTGTGAAGTTTATAAGAAAGCATGAATACAAGAAAAAAATTCACTCAGAAATTCAGACGTCAGAATTATCTTTATTTGACATACCTTTTGTTTGTTTTTTTTACACAAAAATGTCACTGGATTCCATAAAAACTACTCTAAACTCTTTGCTTTGCTTTGTTTAGACACACATCAAATACAAATGAGATTAGACTGAACGCAGTAGTGCTGTTAAACTGTTTGTGAATGGGCTGAAATGTGGGAGCGTATACAACAGACGAAAAAAGCATCAGTGTTTGTGCTGAATGTTGCGTAACAATGACTGACAGAAATGAGCGTTTCAGTGCAGATATGACAGCTCCAAAACATTTGGTTACATCCTGCAGCATTTCCCGTTTCCCCAAGAGGCTTGTCCTGCCTGATTGGCTGATCGGTCAGGAGACTGTCGTATGTCAATAACTGTTTTTAGTTACACGTTGCCCTCAAATTGCTTGATGTAAACATCATTCCTAAATAAAAGCAACTCTATCTTTTCACTTTCATAAAAAGAAAAAAAGTAATCCCGTCCTCTAATGTGCTCTGTGCTCCCTCTGCAGTCTTTTACCATGTTTTCTGTCAAGATGATGACTATTTCTTGTAATAATCTTAAACATATTTGACAGTTTCCACTCTTCATTCTATGAATTTTTTCATGAACCTCTGCTTTTTCCACAGTTTTGTATTTGACAAAGGCTTGTAAAGATCTGAATCTGTTCATTCTGTTAAAACACATACTATATTTATATCCATGTGTCACTACAGATTTTACTCTATTTACCAACTGATAAATGTAAATAATTGTTATTAAATGGTTAATTAAACTTTCAATTTCTTATTGCATGTGGCTGACATGCTTTTAACAGATCTGCCCTTTAATGACTGAGACCTGCTGAGTTTGTCAAAGTGTGAGAGTAAATTACACCCCCTGTTTTTCTCACTCACCACATGCATCCGCTCTAAACAACATGATAGAGGCCAGAATCGGCTGTTTACATGCTTTCATGAGAGTTACACATGATAGAAAATATCTCCATTTTAACCTTGCACTATTGTTATCTTTTCAAGTGTTTTCCAAGTATTGTGAGTACGATATCCAGTGTATACACCACTATCCACCTGCTTTAGTGGAAAATCAAATAGATTTCAGTCACAAGGGCAACTTTCTCTGTTTTTTATCTCCCACTGTCAGTGTATGCATGTGTTGACGTGTGTACTTGCATGGCGGCAGCCTGCTAGGCTGAGACTGCTGTTGGTGATGGGGGACATTGATTTTTTTTCTCCCCCCTCTGTTTTCTCTGGGATTTTGACAGAATCATAGCACCATGGAAACAAAGAAACTGCTTTGTGACAGAGGAAAACCTTTCATTTCAGCTGAAGTGAATGGCGGCTTGCTGCTGATAACAGCATGGGTAATCACACACACATACACACACGCACGCACAAACACAGACACACATATATAAGGTACCACAAAGTACTCACATATAAGGTTAAGGTATGATTGCTACACGTGATTGTGAAAATAAACAACTCAAAGGTCCCTTTTCACTGAGCTGCAGCTCAAACACACAAGCGCAGCTAATACCAGCCTCTACAGGAATAAAAGTCAACAGGATGGTTATTTCTTCTTGCATGTCATACAGATGCGTATATGAGCAGTATTTTTATACATATATATATATATATATATATATATATCATTAGACTTTGAATTACAGAAATGGTGTTTTATAGGACTTCAGAAAGCTGTGTCGCAGTTTTAGCGTCATAAGAAATCAACTTTTTAATGAATGCAGAAAGTTTCAGTCTCAGCCTTTTTGTTAAAACTTGTACATTTGTGGTTTGTCATGTACTAACTTCATAGTCTAAAATATTTTCACCATCTGATATAGCTTTAATAAAGACCTAGATTCCTTAATTAGGCATTTTCATCTGGTTATATGTGGTGAAATAGGTCCATTTTCCTGCTGCATTTCCTTCCAGAGGCTTTGAGATTGGATTGGATTGGATTGGATTGGATTGGATTACATTGGATTAGATTGGATTGGAGTTTTACTGATTGTTGAAGGTGTGATGGTTACTACTTCATGTAACTCAAAGAAGGAGCTCAGATAAACACCTAAATTGTAAAATCTGATTATACACTGGGAGCAGTTTGGTTCCAGTTCAGTGAGACAATTATGGAGCATTGTTTTAAGCTTACTGTAGTCTAACAAGGCATCTGGAAAAACAACATCCTAATAGATTGCATGCAATACGAATAGTGAAAGTCCAGAGTCAGATTGCTCTTCATTAAACGATTTGACCCCAAAATATTAGATTTCAGAGATTCTATTGCATTTAGCATCTTTTCTATCATTATTGAGATGACGAGGGATCAAATCGATTCTGTGTCAAATTAACTTGAAGAACACCAGACTGCCAGGCTTTACTTGTGTGTCTGTTTGTGTGTCTTCATGTATGTGTGTGTGAGTCAGTACATGCATGTGAATTTACGCAGTATTTTTGTAGATGTGTTTAGGTGCATTTAAATCAAATTAGTGTCTATGTGGAGGCATGTTTGTGTTCATCTGTGATGGTGGGTGTGTGTATGTGTGCATGTGTGCACACGCATGTATATGTGTGTGTCTGCTGCAGCATGCTGAGTTTGTCTCTATTGAGCTGTTGGTGTAATCTGAACAGCTCTACTGAGAGGCTCCTGAACCTGAACCAGAACAGACGGACGTGGTCAGTGGTCACTGAGAAGACAGAATAGTTAAGGGACAATCTGCTCAAAAACATAACTCACCCTTCAGAGGTTACAAAGACTGAACTGGTTAGAAGATACTTTCCCATTAGGCTGCCTCTTGAGAAAAGCCTGCATGGTGTTGAGCTCCCTGAATTTACACAGTTGTATTGCATGTTTAAGTGAGACTGGAAGACTTTTCTGGATATATAAATGCACATAAACAGATACATTTTAATGTGGATTTGAAATAGAAAACATGCACATATTGTTATTTAGACAGATTTTAAAGATTCAGTGATTATAGCTCTTCAGTAAAGGCAAGTAAAAGCTCAAAATAACATGCAATATCTTTATTAAAGTCCCTAAAACTGACAGAATTCTTAAAGCCTTTTACACACAGTGTTTACCCAGTGATCTTTGGATTCAACACATATTTTAAATACATATTAACTATTTCTGAAAAATACTACATTTCACAGAGTTGTCAAATCAGCAAATAATACAAATTCAGAACCGACACATGATAAAATCTTTACCAACATGAGTTCGATATACCTCATATTTAGTTGCATTGTAAATTCATCCTGAAGGTAGGTCTGGACAGCATTTGGTGTTTTGATGTGCATTCGCTGCGTCTCTGCCCTGGCCTTTCGAGGATGACTCGTCTCATCCGAAGCCACTCACAACTAAATGTCCCATCTGGTAACATTTCCACGTTTCTCCGCCTTAAATCAATAGCAATAATTTTCCTAAGACCCTGATGCGTGCGCGCACACACACACACACACACACACTACCACACACACACAAAACACAAGGACACATCCTTAGATCGGCTTCTCTTTGTTTCAGCTGCCATTTAATTTGATTGCCGTTTGTGTATCTCTGTCCTTAGAGCACTTGTTTTGAATGCACACTTCAGTTTGAAACAAAACAATATGCTTGTTCCTTGACGTGTGCCACATATCCTTCTCATATTCTCCTCTCAAATAAATTCATTGATTGGTTCCCGTCCAATACTGTTGATTTGTGGTTCTTTTTTTAAGCGTTTCGGCTTTCCTACACATCCATCGACCAGCGCCGTGCTGCAGATGGAGGGAAGCCGAGACACACATGGACCAGTCTCCATTTTAGTTCGTTCCAGCTGCAGGTTGGGCTCTGTGATGGCCGACACTCTGCTTCGAGGTGCAATGTATCACTGTAGCCTCTCTGAACGTGCATGATAATAAGCAAGAACCAACACGCTCTCTTTCGCTCTCTCACACACTCGCACGTACATATGCAAACACACTTCGCTGAGCGCCGTGATTGATTCGGGTCCTATAGAGCCGAGGTAACGGTGAGTGATGCTTCGTTATTAATGTATCCAGATGAGATAATTACTCAGCCCTTCTGCTCCTCTTCTGGTCAGCCAGTTAGTTAAACACGCGTCAGGGATTATGATGTCAGCCAGATTAAATGATCAATTACACACACATGGCAAAGTGCGCACTCCCTCACTCTCTCTGTCTCTGTCTCTCTCTCTCTCTCTCCCTCCCTGTCGGTCTCTCTCCCAAAACACACACATAAACACACATGCATGCAAACATGAGCAGGATATGGACGCGTGTGGGTAATGTTTGTGTGTCCGTGCATACTGTATGTGTGTTGGTCAGTGGCCGGTTGGTTGGGGGCCCTGGCTTTTGACCCCGAGCTCAGGGGTCAGGCAGCAGACGGCCGGCCAGCTGGACATTTCCATCTCAAAGACCCCGAGGACCCCTTAGCTCCCTCGCACATACACACTGAGTACCTCGAAGATCCCCTCCCTCCTTTTACTTGTATCTCATTTTCTCCTGCTGTGGATGGTTGGATGGTTTATGAGTGCAGAGAAGCTGCAGCCATTCATTTCTCCCTAACTGGGGGTCTAATGGAGAGGTCTACACTGGAAACCTGAGCTCTTACTGAGTAATGAGCCGCCCTTTACTGTCCAGTGTGTGTGCAGTGTTGTGTGTGTTTTATCTATGCGTGTATGTGTGTGTGCACTGCCCAGCCGGCTGTGTGCGGCCAGGCTCTGACCCTGTAAATGATGTCTCTCCTCCCCTCATCCACAGTGGCTCTTTACTGCTAATAACCTCTGATCAGATCTTAGATGGCAGAACCCTCCACCAGGCCTGGACTACCTCCAGCTCAGAGCTTGCTAATACGCTCCAATCAACCGTGGGCTTCTCTATTGGAGGTTGATACGCAGGGATCCGTGGCAGGAACGGGTCACGCCCAGCGCTCCCACGTAGCCCCGCCAAAGCCCTGCCGACTACCTCTGCCATTTTAAAGGAGCGTAGGGGCTGAGAGGAGGCATAGCGGCGGTGCAGGGGGGAGGGAACGGGAGGCAGCCACTTCTCCACAGTCTAATGTAGTTAGGGCAGGGCCGATCAGTCATCCCGACCAATACTAACCATGTCGCTGGGCCTCTCCTCCCATCTTTTCTACACAGGAGCCACAGAGAGCAGTACTGTACATTTACCTGCAATTAGATTTGCCCGAGTATCCTGCTGGGAGTGATGGAGGCCCCTCAGACCCGAAGATGGCAACGGCCCTTTCTCTTTGTGTGTGTATTTGTGTTATATATATATGTGCATTTTTAAGCGTATGTCTGCAACCTCAATGCCAAAAAAAGGTTACCAATATGCCATTCTGCAAACCACTAATAGGTACAGTCTCAGTCATATCAATCATTTCAACATTTCTAGATGAATACATATGAACTTTACAATGTTATAGCCTCTTTGCTAGTCTGATTCAGAGGATGTAGTCAGATGGAATATACCCGTCATTAGTCCACTAGTCCACCAGTCAACATTGTCCTCCATTATTTGCATGTAAAAGAAAACTTCCAAGCTTGAAACTACATACTAGGAATGTCAAGACTTTTTTTTTTGTGCTATAAGGTTTCTTGGTTGAGTTGTTTTCTGCTTGGATTTAGACATTAAAATGGAAGGGGCAAAACAAGACCTCTTTCTACATCCTTTGGCAAAGCACCATCACTTCAAGCTGGGCTCAGTACTGTCAAAGATGGCTGTGATTTAAAGGGCTTATATGTATTGATGCTTCAAACTCTCAACAACAGCAGGAAGTCGCCTAGCAGAATACATTTATGGTGACCAAAAGCACCAACAAATCAGTGCTGTGTATCCACATTCTATCAGTCACTGAATAAAGTATAAAGCTCATTGTTTACACACATCTGTTTTATGGTATCGTAAGTTTTCTTCTTTATACAAAAACTCAAATTGACAGTTGGTCAGAATATCTCTGTTTTATAATCTCTGCACGTTGTGTCAGCTGATAGTTTTCATAATTGCTCTAGTAGCTTAGCTTTGTTTATAGACAGAAAACAGTAAAAAATATAATTCACCTCTGTTTAAAGTAAGGATTGTGCGGTCAATACATGCACTGAAGAACTGTCCCAGTTCTAACCGCCAATTTAGCAAAGATAATAACGTCACATAATAACTTTGTACCTTCAAAAGCCTAATAATCAAACTCACTCATGTAGAGCAAATGCTATGATTTCAGCATCAAACTCCATTCTTTTCATTTAGAGTTGTGTCCAGTGGTGAAAACAAGTCTTTTGAGCTTTTATCAGTCACTTTCTTTGACTCTAAAAGTTGTCTCTTAGTGGTTCTCATCCCATCTCGTCACTTTCAGATGCTTTGGCCAAAGACCCAATGGTGTTAGTGTCCTTCACCATGGGAGACTGATAGTGACTCACTACTTCCTCTAGTGGTCACATAAATCCAACAGTTCGTCAGTATAAATAATTTCAGTTCATATCTCTTCACTCTACTACTTTGGTGTCTTTGGCATAACTTCAGAGCTTTTTATTTATAGTGCTGTTTCTTTATTGCTTGCTTTATTACCCCGGCCCCAAAAGGGGAGGCAAGGGGTTTTGTTTTTAGTTCTGTTTGTTTGTTTGTTTGTTACTTTGTTTGTTTGTTAACACTCTAGCCGCAAAACTACTGAATGGATTCATATTGAATTGGGTTCATAGATTGCCAGTAACCCAGAATAGATGTGGTTACATTTTAGTAAGAGTAGGTCAAAGTTCAAATTTTTTAGGAATTTTTAAAATCTTTTTTTTTTCTCCCATTTACTTACAACGGGCAAAATTTCAAACATTTATGAAAACATCAATTTTGTTTCAATTTACTTCAAACTTGACACATATATAGAGACATTTGATATGCTGACATCAGCAAACGTATAGACATGATGACATCAGCTGGATTGATGCCAAAATAAGCAACAATACGAGCAAGGGGCGGGGTTTGTTGTGTCTGGCACCACTTCTTCTTTTACTTTTGATTCTTCTCATTTTAGGTAATTTTTTAATATTTGAAAGTAGAAATACTAGATATAGCCTCTGTAAAGGAATGCAAACAAGGCCAAGGTTCTCCTCTTTTCTCTCACTGAGATTGTCTTCATCCAATCCTTTCTCTAGTACCAGAAAAATGATGCCTTTCTTCAGCCGGCAGTAGGTGGTTGGATTGGATGACAGATACAAAATCCACAACTTTGTCAACAGCGACTGGTGCTGGAATCCCTACTCTTGTAGGTTTAAGTGATAAAAACACTTTGGTTCGGATATAATAAGATCATTGTGAGTCGCTCTTTATCCCATTTTTCTGACTTTTCCTGTATTGAACTCAGTCCTGGGATCTTTACCTAAAACTAAAAAAAAAGTCGATCTATTCTATTAAAACACCAAAAGATCCACACGTGGTTAAAATGTTAAGATACACTAGAAATTCTGATCTAAGATGTATGTTTGGCTTGGATACTTAAACGTAGTGCGATGGAAACATTTTATTCTGGCACCTGTATTGATGTCGGTGCTAAATGTGTGTTTTTGTCAGTGTGTTACAGGCATTTGACTCTGGCATTTACCGTACAGTCTACATTTTTTAACAGTTATGGATTTATGTCTGTGTGTATATTTGCCATTTTTGCCCTTTTGTATGTGTGAGTGTGCTTCAGTAACATATTAAGGATGAGTGCTGCTGGGTGATGGCCCAGTAGTGTTTGCCTGGCCCTTTGGGTAGGTGGTAGATGGATAATGATTTAACCATTGAAGATTAGTGATCAGATGAATACAATGGAGGGGCTGATAACCTCCTCTGTCTGTTTACTCAGTTCCAGCTGTGAACAAGGAAGAACTGTTTCACACACACACACACACACACATACACACACTACACGCATGTACATACATAGCCTACTTAAAGATGTGCTTAATTCCCTGTTGCCAAGCTCCATGTTGAATTGTAAGCATGCACACGACAGAAGATCCTTAACTTAAAGAGAGGGCTCAGACCTGGTCAATGGTTTTCAGCAGAGTGTGTGCGAGTGTGTGTACTTGTATGACGAACTGTGTGAACCTGCGTTGTGTAAACACCTCTGCAGTTTCGGAGGGAGGCTCTGTGCCTCGTCAGAATGCACACACACAGATTCCATTCCCTCGTCCCTGAACCTCCTCCCCTCCCTCCCATCATCTCTCCTCTCCAAACGTTCCTTTCTTCACCTCCACCCCCACCCCCCCACCCCCCGATTCTTTTTCTCTGTGATTTACAGCTCCTGGCCCCTCCCCACACCTCAGCAGCACATTAAGAGCATTTAAACTGTAGCCGTTACTAAACAGGGGTCTTTATGGAGCCAGTCCACACATCTAAAGCCCATTACAGCTACATCAAAGCGGGATAACAATGACTAATGAACAATAGATATCATGAGAGACTGTGCCAAATCCGTATTCACTGTTACAAGAGAGGGTGTGTGTGTGTGTGTGTGTGTGTGTGTGTGTGTGTGTGTGTGTGTGTGTGTGTGTATGTGTGGTGAACAATCATAGCTCCATTTGTTTTTAGTGATAAAACGCACGTCTGTTTGTGTCTGTCTCATGTGCCTCGTGAACACATTAAAGCGGTTTTACTTGTGCATCAGGTCAATAATTGAACCTGTCAGCATGTTTAAATTGTTTATGTGTGTGTCTGCAACTGTGCAGGTATTTATAAGTTAAGTCTGCATACGTTTTTGTGCATGCAGCAAATTCTACACAGAGTAAATAAGCACTGTACAGGGATATCAGGGATCGACTAATGGTATTTTCAGGGCCAACATTTGTAATCAAGGAGGTGGATAACCAATACATGGGCCAAATATAAATTGACAGTAAATATTAAACTTTATGTTGCCTTTTAGAAAACTTCACTGGAATGTGTTTATATAGAAAGTACAGCTCATAAACTGAAAGGAGAAATTCGAGTAAATAAATAAATCTATGCATTTTCTTTTCGCTTACATCATATAAATGGTGAGATACTGTGATATTATATTTGAACTCTGCTGTTTGATAATGCACCAAAAGAGAAGGCAGCAGCACCATCAATGCAAATTAACCCTCTAACATCGAACGTATCATATTTGATACATGAGTTTTGAAGTCCTCTGCATGATCAGTGTGATATTTTTTCTTAAAATACTTGATGTATACAATTAGATACATGGTGGATGGATAATCCACCAGGGGGGCATAATTTGTTCACCAGAAGCCTTAACAGTGACACTACAAGATTGTCAGGAGGGAAAACTTTGCCGATTTTGAAAAGGAATTAGCAATTTGTAAGACATGTTTGTGTTATATTATGTTTTTGTTTGTTCAAAAATAATTATATTTGAGCATTGAGACCCGTTGTATCAAATATGATACAAAATTGAAAATCATACATGGAATTTGATATTTGGAAAAAAAAAAAAAAAATAGGAGGGGGTTGTTCAGAAGGACCAATAAAGGCTCCAGTTTCAAAGAACTGGAATTTTCTGTCAATGATTTAATGGTTCAGGCTTTACAGGGTTAAAAAGCTTTTATTTTACCGAATACTAGGCTGAATGAACCAGACGCAAGTAAGTGAACACCAGGTCCAATAACTGCTCAGCCCTTCCTCACTGGTCATAGTCACCTTCTTATCATTACCAAACCTGTCAAGTGAAGATCATTTTTATCCAAAGACTACCATGAGTGCAGTTTTATCTCAGATTAACACAGTGGGATCCAGACCTTTTAAAATCCTCCAACTCCAACTGGCAGCTTTAGTATCATACTCTTCCTATTGACCCAAACAGGACCACCTGCATCTTCTCCTCTCTATTTCAGGCTCTGAGCTCTTACAAGTGCAGTGGTATTTTCAAGGCTTTGCCCTGTGCTACAGTTGCTGAATTGAGAAGGTGGAAGTGGCGTCCGTAATCCCATAATGGCAGGTACATGATGACAGGGGAACCCGTGTAATCCTCTTTTAGATGCAGCTATCATTGTCCTTACTGCAGCCACTTTCCCTACTAATCCCTCCACCTGTCCCCCCACAACTGCTAAACACACACATACACACCCAAATAAGAAGCATTGCATCATATACTGCATCTGCAATGTGTCGCATCATTATGATAAATCAATACTCAATCAATCAATCAATACAACAGATTACTCTGTAATTGCAATATATTTTATTGAGTTCCAATGCTAGCACAAGTTTCCGAATGAATGTGAATTATTTGCCCGTTTTGCTTCTTAAACGTATGCTAGATGATCCTTCCGGGTCCCCAAGAAGAGGATTTGTCACCCCAGCATCTTCCTCTGTCATACATGCTGTACTTGACTATTATGTTTAAAACCTGCTTAACTAATTTTCATTGTTTCATCATCATTTGTAGTATAGTTATTTTTGTTATTCTTTTTAAGTTTTCTCCTTTTCTTCTTAACAACAAACTAATGGAAGATGCTGTATCTGCAGATATTTCTTGATGTTTTCTGGTCATTTTGGGCTATATAAATATATTTGATATAGTCACACACACAAAATGAAAAACACTGATTTCAGTTTAACAAATGTCAGTAAAAATACATGTTATTGTTTTATTTTCATGTTCATGTTCTCTGATTCTCTGATTTTTTTATTTTAATTTTTTTGGAGATAATATTTTTAATTTGATCAAGTATGAGTATTATGGCATTTGGCCTTTAAAAATGTAAAAAAAAAAAAAAAAAAAAGTTTGACTACATATTTTATATGAAGACCGAGTGACTCAAATAATTCTGAATATAACCATAATTCATGAGACCTGAATAACACCACTGTACTAATTATGAGCTGAAATGTTACTAAAGAAGTATAAACAAAGCTTATAAGGATTGTTTCAGTTTCCAACTCTTCATCCTTCACTGTTATTAGGAAATTAACACAACAGAAGGGTTAAAGAGTGTATTCTTAAAATATGACAAAGAAAACAGAGTAAAGGCTATGTTAACATTAAAAAGAAAAACAGAGAAAGGTAGAAAATTCTATGTAGTCTCTAAGTTTCGTATGAATATACAGTCAGTAAAAAAATAAGTTTAATCTTGCATGTAAAGGTTTGTAACACTGACTCACACCATAACTGTCTTTCCTCTTCACTCGCACAGATATACACACCGAAGTTTTTACACACACACAGCTGCAGAGACCTATGGTGTACAATAGTAAGCCGCTCATAGCCATACACACACACACACAAAGGAAAGGACAGTCTCTTGTTGACATAAAATATATAATCCTTCCCCTTTCTGAGATATAGATTTTCAGGCACAAGTAAAGGACAGGAATCCTTGACCTAACCACTGAGCGCCTTGTTAAATCTGCACACACTGTGCTCCACACACACACATCACTTTTAACAGGTGGAACCTAGTTATTAAATATGGCACTTCTCAGTGTGAGTGGCTAAAGGAGATCAAGAGGGACATTGTTCAAATCATTATTAAAGTTTAAACAGAAATATCCACTTCAGAGCATTTCAGCTTCATGGGACACTTTATACAACTGCTGTACGTTTATTAAAAGGAAACAAATCTGCTTTATTTATTTTAGCTTTGATGTCATTTCTGTATTTAAGTTACATTAAATAATCCACAAAAGAGGTGTGAAAATGCAGATAAAGGCACGTATCTGTATAATATTTTATTCTTAACATGCACCACTGGGTAGATGTATCTGGAGGGCAGCTTAAGGAAGTATGAATACATTACACGTGTCCAAGTGAAGTGTCACAGCTATAATCAATAAAAGTAAAGCTCAAAAACACATGCACATTTTAAACACTGTCATATTAACTCTTTTAATATAATAATACCATTCAGTAAACCTTTTTCTTTCCTATCATGGCCCTTTAAACTTTGCCCAGTCAATGCTGCATGTAGAGACAAATATTTTCCAGGCCACGAAAACACTGAAAAGCCATGGAAAGTCAGTTTCTTATACCAGTGAAAAAGATGCACGCAACTCATTGCATCTGTTTTTTTTTTATTTTATTATTATTATTTTTTTAAATTATTATTATTTATTTATTTTACTCTAAATATAATTAATCTCAGTTTATTTTTTTAAAGATTACATTCGGTAGATTTATGTACTTTTATCTGTGAACCAGTTTATCTGGACAAAGCCACTACCCCAGGAAGCATTTGCCTTTTTTATTTACCTTTTAATCTCATCCCCTGTGCAAGCACACTGACCACAGAGCCCCCAGGCCACGGGGTCTGTGACCCCTCACCCATGACCCCTTCAGCTGGTCAAACTCTAACCCTGGGACAGATGGATAACGGACTCTGTGCTTTATCTGCCCCTGACCACACTCTCCTTCTCCCTGCCCTTGTTGTAGCCTTTGCTTTCACCTCTTGTTGTCCTCCCTCCCTTCGCCTTCATCTCTCCTGTGCTGCTCTAGATTGACTTAAGTCACATATTCACTCCTACCTTCACCTTTACCTCCTCCTACACAGCTCTGTACTCCTGCTTTTATATTTTTTTTGGCCCATCGCTTGCTTTGCTTTGACCCTTTTCATTCCCCCTCTAAAATCCAACTTAAATATCTAAGTTGAATCTGCATTATAGCAAGATTACATTAAAAAGAGAAGTTGTCTGAACATACAGTATGGCAGCTTATTTGTCTTGTAACTGGAGCTTTATTGCATTGCTCAGAATTAATTCATCTAACTCATGTAATAGTTGATGACACGTTTTGTGTCAAAAAAAAAAAGAAGCATAAATTGTGTCTTTTGGCTATAAATAATGTGATCACACATTATTATACTTCCACAAAAGCACAGGTTTAATACAACAGAAATAAATAAATTGAAATTATTATTATTATTATTATTATTATTATTATTATTATTATTATTATTATTATTATTATGCATGATGTTTAGTGTGATTTTGTACGTTTTCTACATCCCCTTCCATGCCTTAATTTCTATTTTGTTTATGCTGCAAAAGAACGTTTTACTTACATCTCAATAAGTGTGAAGTATTTTCACTACTCTCTGTGTGTGTGTGTGTTAATATATGGGATCATTATAAACATTTATGCAGCAAAGGAGCCTCTCGTGCCAAAGGGGCTGACGCTCAGGCGGATCGAACCTTTCGATTGATACTGAAACAATTTGCATACTGATTCTCTTTCAGTGCGCGCGGATCCATAACAACACCGGCTAGCTATTCAAATGCGCCTGCATCCAGAAAAGCACGGAGAGACGCACGGCACCAGGGCTGGAAAACAGATGCTTTTGGCAAGACGGATAATTTGAGATGGTTAAACGGACGCATGCAGCGGCTAAGGATGTTTACCTCGCTCAGGATTTGGGACTCAGGCGGCTCTGGAGAAAAACTGGAAGCCGGAGGAGCCGGACGAGAGGAGGACGAGGGAGAGGGTGGGACGGGTGGAAACACGGAGACGCACAGATCAGATCAGATCAGAGCGCATTCTGTTTTTGAACTCATATGATGGAGTTAAAGACTTGATGTAAATTGATGGTCAAGCTCTGTCGTGTTGTTGGGAGTGAACTGGGAGGATGTTAAAGATGCATGACACTCGGATCCTGCGGTAAAGTCGGGGACTACAGTGTGTGTGTGTGTGTGTGTGTGTGTGTGTGTGTGTGTGTGTGTGTGTGTGTGTGTGTGTGTGTATGAGAGAGGATCGTGCGTGTGAATGTGTTTATGTGCGTCAAAGAAGAAGAAGAAGAGTTTAATGCAGACATTTTGCACCCTGTTGAGAGGAGATCTGGACAAAAGTGTGCAGTCCAAGTCTGACGCACTGCATCTGACTGTTTCTCTGCACAATGACGCATCTGTGCACAAACTTAGCACGAGCTGCGACACATTCCAGTCCGTGCTATCTGCATAGTGGCATCAGTGCATATATGACAGCTCATCTGGCCAGTGTTTTCCTCATCAGAGACTCGGTTTTAGAATGTAGCTTGCATGGAAATGTAACGAGACGACAATGAAATAATGAGTGATTTTCTGCAGGAGTCTAGTTTACTTAAAACTAATATTATCAATATATGCAGAAATAATGAGCTATATGACTAATGGTAACAGTGAAGGATCCACTTTTAGCTGTTCAGTTAAATAAAATAAAAATGTAGCCTATTTATTGACTGCATTACAAATACATTCATCCGAAGTAGATACGTTTAAGCCATTGTTCTAACAGGTAAGAGTGGAATTTGTTTAAAAAACTTGCAAAGGCTTATCAGAAAACATGTTAAGCCTCTTATTAGAGCCCCACCCTAACGTAGTTATCAGCCAGAGAAATTAAATGGAATTTAATGCAATGAGAAAGAACTTGTGTTGGAAATAAAATATTAAACATTATAAATAACACTTATTATTAGGCCCAAAATTCTAAAAGAAGGCTGTTTCTAAATTATAATTATGGATGACGTTATGATTTATAGAGTATTGTACATTGAAAGCAACACGTAGTTATAAATCAGAAACCACAGTGAGGAAATTCCTGCTTTGTAAACAGAGGGTCTGAAAATTAATTTAATGTGGTTTTTAAATAAGCAAGTTATTACAGTAATAAAATCATAAAATTGTGAGAGAAATTATTTTACCAGCATTTTTTAGAGTTGAGGACATCAAAATCACACAGCATTAAACCAGAATTTATTTAAAAAATAATAATAAAAATTACAAACTCTTTTTTTTTTTTCAAAATGTCTCATCGCGTGCCAAAGCCTCACTCTGTTAAATAAGAAGTCATTTGGATTTATCAGCATATTTGGAGCATCTTGGTGGGGCTGGTTTGGCTATCGTTAACACGGTTTTGTTGTCCTAATTGGAGTCTCACCAAAGTTACAGGGAGTAATTGGGCGGCATATGGACATCTTAATGTAAAGTGATGCCTTATTAATTTCACATGAGTGCACGAATCAGAGCAAGTGACGCGGAATAACACAAGGGAAGAGGCAGTTGAATTACCCCTGAGCAAGGCAGCAGGTACGGCATCTGCTGCTTGGCCATGATGGCATTTTTATTCATTAGGAAATAATAAAAAGGAAATTCCTTAATCACAACAAAGAAGCGTTCAGTCACTTTATGGTGAAAGCCCTGAGATTCATCTGTTTCTATTTAGTGGTGTTAACCTATTTAATAGATTTAAAAAAGAAAAAAAAAAAAGAAGAAGCTAAATCTTAAATGCTCTTATGCAGGATTTACAGGCTTAAATATGAGATGATCTGTATTTAGCTCTTAATTCTTCGTCTCTCCCACAAACTACGAGGCATCCATGGAAGGGAATAAAAAATTGATTTTTTTTATTCATGTTCTATTTTTTTATTTGCTTTTTAACAAAGTGGGATAAAGTAAAACACATTAAAACAACGACATCAGCCCAATTAAAGTTGCAGTTAAATTTACGTACGTTAAATATTCACGACTATTGTACAGAAAATAAAGTGAATTCTGATTTAAATAATCGCGTTGAATATTAGAATAAAATTCCAAGTACACGGGTGTAAAATGCCTAAAACACAGCAAATATAAAACGAGCATTTTTAGGTTTGTTTAGTCTAACAATTCAAAGGCCTTACCCTAAGATCCTCCAGGAATTATAATTTTATTCAGTATTGATTGGCGCGGTGTGCTGTGTTTCCAAGGCCCACAGCCTATTGCAAATATGCTGTAAAGGCCAGCCACCTACACTGCAATGCACATTTATAGAACAGAGCGCAGACAGGAATAATTTCAGATTTACTGAAATATTTTATTGCTCAGATGTATTTCCCACTAACATTTGTTGATTTTGTAGAGGACTTAAGGATATGGTCATTATCTAGATTTGCAAAGCAGTGGCATTATTGAACGCCAGGCTTTAACCTTGAATGAGTAGATTAGTTTATGGGTTCAAAAGGATAAAAACCAGGGCAATATGTTTTATTTTCAAAAGGCTAATTCACTTTTCCCATGCGCTCTTATCAGGGTCCGTCTAATATAAATGACCGCATAGGCCAAACTCAAGTAGCCTCATTTATAAAAGTTTACTTTCACCAGATGCCATTTAGCGAGGGCTTATTCCGAAACAAGCTGTAATTGTCATTTTGAACATCTATAACGCTTGCAACGCTGTGTCACTTTGCAGGGCTGCCGAAATATTGATCCACGGTCCTCTCTGCAAGGCATTATATTGTTTCTGCGCGGATATGCTGCTGTGGGCTCCAGGAGAATATGCTCCTGATTAATAATCAGTGTGAAACCTGTAAGTAAATGACATGGTGCCTTCAGGTGTCCAGTGTGTCCTGAGAAAGAGAGAGAGAGAGAAAGAAAGAAAGACAGAAAGAAAGAAAGAAAGAAAGAAAGAAAGAAAGAAAGAAAGAAAGAAAGAAAGAAAGAAAAGACAAGACCTGTCTTCTTTTTTACTGTGGCTCAGATAAGTTCAGTGTAGTGATATTTTTTTATTCTGTTTTTTAACTATTCAAAGCCGTTATCTGCATGGCTTTATTTAACACTCAAGTGTCACTTGTTGGTTTCTGCTTCTTTTCTATTCGCCTAATTGAACAGGATTCCGCTTGAAATGTATCCTCTTTCAGAAAAGCGTGTCTCTTATATTCTCTGCAAAGCAAATGTCACCGGCTATAGGCCAGGCCTATCTCGGCACAATGGCCACAGAGAGCCAACACACATAAACACACATCTCAGGTCGTGCAGACATGGCAGCAGCCTATCGATCCGTATGAGAATGTGTAGATGAGGTTTGCTGCCATGTGAGGCCAAACCTTGGCCTTTCATATTCCTCTCCCTTTACATGTCGTTTGTCTCTTTGACAGTTTTCAACAAAATAAAAAATAAAATAGAATAGAAAAAAAACTGGCCTGTGCTGTTAGAATTAAAGTTGGACTATCAAAAAAACCAAAAAAAAAAGTGAAGCATTTAATTGAATTATGTTGCAGGATCTTCTATAGAAAAGATAAGAGTTAAATAAATAAAATCATGGGTGAAGATGGTATGAGTATCTTATTTCCAAATGAACATGTAATTATATTCACACTGTTTTTGTTTGCCTGTTGTCACCCCCATTTGCCTGCATCTGAAAGTCCATTATGTCTATGGGACTACACGGTTGGGCAGCCACACTTCGAGGAATTAGTGTCCTTTTGTCTCGACACACGTCACACACACGCCGTTGACATTGACTTCACATCAGAGACAGTTTAACTTCTTCTCTTTTTTTTCTTTCTTTTATTTAACTCGTTCAACCGAGTGCTGGGTCTATTGTGGGGACCCTGACAGATGCGGGGCCCCTAGCAGGTCCAGGACAGGGAAAAGTCTGAAAGGTTAATCTGTCCCCCCGCAGATGTTGGCTTTGGGAGTCTTGAAGCGTCACCTTTGACATGTCCCTCATTCAGCAGGGGGTCCAGCAGGACACTGACCGCTGCAAGCTGTCACCTCGGCCGGCTGAGGACGCCCTGCGCTACTGCTCTATTAGGATAAACGGCCCCTGACATGTAAGCAGGGACCGGCTTATGAGGCTGCAGGTTTGGGCGTTTGACACTCAGCAGCTTAATGCAAAGCTGCAACACGGGGACACCAGTCATGTTATGTCATGTCATTTCCTGCGAGGCTTGGGGTTGGACAGAGATACAGTGGCTGTTTTTATGCATTAGCTTGTGTACTTAAATTAGGTGTGTTTACTACAAAATAAAAACAAAATTAACAAAAAATCAAATGTTGATTGTTTTTTTTCCCATGTCCTTTTTTCTACTATTATTTCTTCATGTTGGTCTGATTTAGCAGCAAAATCATCCTTAAACTTTTTTATTGAATGTGCTCTACTTGCAAATAGGACAAGCGTGTAAACACACACACAGACACACACATACACACACACACACACATAGCCTGCTGCTGGGCTTGGTTCGTTAAGCCTAATGGCTGAACAATAGACACATCTGCTCATCATTTTCTATCAAAAGAGAAGGTACGTCTTCGTTTGGTTAAACCGCCACATATTAGTGGGGGTGGAGTGGTGCATCTGATGTTGAATAATGATAAAAGAATGTAGGCTTTACACTATGAACACATTTGATCAAACGTTGTGGTCAACTCCACAGCTGCTAATTAAATCTTTATTTGGGATTTTTTTGGGCCTTTTTCTGTATGTCCTTTTGTTTCCTTCCGGAAAAAAAAGCTTATAGGTTTGTGTCATTTAAGGCTTTTAGGTCCCAGTTAAAAATCAACTCCAAATGAACCCGGAAGTTTACTTCATTTGCACTTAATAATTTAAGGAGGCACGAAGATAAAGCCTCATTATTTGTCTAATCACTTTAACATTTGGAATAAACATTTGGTCTTTACGTACGCAGGTTCTTCTCCACACCATGCACATGGGTGGACTTAGTGAAGATTTAGTTATAGAAAGGTTCGTTTATGTTTTTGCTGGTCACAGAATGCTGAATATGGGTTATCGAGAGAATGGCTTTTAGCAGGTGGTTTGATACCTCCCTTCCTTAATAAGGTGTCTGACGTCAGAGTAAAGGGGCGTATGCGTGCGCTTCAGAGAGAGAGAGAGAGAGAGAGGCAGTGAGAGAGAACGGGAGGAGATAGGTGTCCACAGTGCGCATGTGTGAGCATTGATCTGTGCTGCGGTGGAAGAGGGGCTCGAGACACACAACTAGAGAGATGGCGCGGCACCCGACCGGAGCGCGAGGACAGCTGGTTGGCGGTGGGGGGGCTTGAATTGTAAGGAGAAGCAGAAAAAAAAATAACAAAAAAATATCAAGAAAAAAGGGGATTTGGAGTTTCCATTGTGCGAAACCGCATCAGAGGTAGGACATTCTAAAAGTCGGTAAATATTAGAGGAGATTCCAGGCTTTAGGAAAAGCTGCTGCAAGAGAAAAAGCAACAAAAGACAATTGAACTTTACTGGACGTGAGGACTTCTGGACGTAAGCTAACTGCGGTAGGTCACATAGATGATTTGTCCACAGCGCTGCCCGGATCATGAACGCACAGCTGTCGATGGAGAATATTGGCGACCTGCACGGAGTGAGCCATGAGTCCGTAGCCGGTCACGGAGAGCTGCTGAGTGGCCACAGTCCGCATTCCCGTCCGAGCCCCCGGGGTCTCGGCCACCGCGCTATGGGCATGGCGACCCTGTTGGACAGCGGCGACTATCATCCCAGCCACCCCGGACACCTGCATTCAGCCATCAGCATGTGCGAAGCCCCCCCCGGCATGAGTGCCAGCAGCACTTACACTACCCTAACCCCCCTGCAGCCCTTACCTCCCATCTCCACCGTGTCCGACAAGTTTCCTCCCCATCATCACCACCACCACCATCCTCATCATCCTCACCCTCATACACACCAGAGGATCCCCGGAAATGTCAGCGGCAGCTTCACGTTGATGCGCGAGGACCGGAGTCTGGCGCCTATGAACAGTCTGTATCCCGCATATCATCACAAGGATCCCTGCATGGGCCAGAGCCTCTCCCCTCTGTCTGGTTCCGGTCTGGCCAGCATACACACGTCCCAGGCCGGCATTCCGCCCTACGCTCATCCCGGTGCCGCCATGCCTGGGGAAAAGATGCTCACCCCCAGTGGGTTCGAGGCGCACCACCCGGCCATGCTCGGCAGACACACGGAGCAGCACATGAGCTCCTCAGCGGGCATGGTACAAATCAACGGCCTCCATCATCACCCGCACGCCCACCTTGGCGCGCAGGGGCACGGCCAGGGGCTGGGGAACAGCCGGGAGCAGGCCTCCGGGCCCGGGCAGCAAGGGGGCGGCGGTGGAGGGGGTGGTGTTTCTGGGGGACAGATGGAGGAGGTGAATACCAAAGAGGTGGCGCAGAGGATCACCACAGAGCTCAAGCGCTACAGCATCCCTCAGGCCATCTTTGCTCAGCGGGTCCTGTGTAGGTCCCAGGGGACCCTCTCCGACCTCCTGAGGAACCCCAAACCCTGGTCCAAGCTCAAGTCCGGTAGAGAGACCTTCCGCCGCATGTGGAAATGGCTGCAGGAGCCTGAGTTCCAACGCATGAGTGCGCTCAGGCTCGCAGGTGAGCGAAGCCTCGGTAAAGCCCCCCTTTTTTTGCTTTCTTCTTTTGAATGTGTTGTTGATTTAAAAAAAAAAAAAAAAAAAAAAAAAAAAAGGAAAATCAGATTTCCTTACATCACATTAGAAGAACACTTGCCCTGAACGTTACTCCAAACAATAGACAGGTCAGGTGGGTTAAAGACAAAAGTCACCATTACTTCTGGTCATGAAGCAGTTGAAAACACTGAGTCTTAAAGCTGGGCAAAGCCACATCAGAGGAGAATTCAGGTTAAATGTTTCCTGTAGGCTGATAACTTACTGACATGTGTCCAAAATTATCACAATAGCTTGTCAGTCATCACAGTTAAGATGTTATAAAAGACAGGCTACTGGCATTTGAGATAGAACATGTCATTAGATCCAGGGAGGTTCTGTGAGTTCCTGCTTTATTTTACGCATGTATGTGTGGATGGGGGTCAACTTCATCATGAAACAGGCTGATAAGTAACGTCTGAAGTGGCTTAAACAAAAAAAAAAGTTCTTCAAATCAGTGGCTTGTTATCAATACGCATCCCATTTTTGTCTCTACACTGATTTTGGGGTTGTGTGAAACAAGTGCTCATGTCATTTTACCTCAAAATATCGACCGCTGGACTGTGTGCGTAAGCTGATCCTTTGCCCAGAAATCGTTAGGAATGTGTTTATTTTGGTGTACATGCAACTGATCAGCCTTTTTTTTTGTCGTTGTCCTTGGTGTAAACAGAAATAGATGGAAAAGAGTGGGTTTGCACGTGTTCTTGAGAGTGATAAACTATATTTAAAACTAAAAGTAAATTCATGCATTATTTACTCAGGGGTGAGTGTCTTCCATTGGTTGAATTGATCAGTCTATAGAATAGAATAGAATAGAATAGAATAGAATAGAGGATGTGTGTACCTGTTTTGGTTGTTAACTAACTTGACTGAGGTTTGTCTAATTAGCTGATAGACCTCAGTATTAATTTGTCCCTGAGGTACCCACGAGTCAATTAGGGCGCGCTGATGAGGCCCAAATCACGCGTGCGCATTCGCAGTCACCCTATAACGTTTATAGGCCTAATCAATGACCTACAAATGGGCTTTTTGACTTTTTAAAAAGTGAGGCCGCGACTGCGTGGTGGAAAGTGCGTGCGTTTACGTGTGCCTTTGTGCCTGTGCGCGTGTCCGTGGACGTGTAATCGCAATTGATTATTTTTCAGTTTTCCCATCTGCTGTTGTGTGGGTGTGTGGTACTGGTGGCGGTGGTGCCTGAAGACGAGACTTTATTATTGATATTGTTAAATTATTTTTATGATTTTTTTTTAAGACAATAAATACGCCTGTGGCAAATGTGTTTTGTTCCCACTTCAGAAATGTTTGTGTGCAAACATTAAGTTCATATTAAAACAAAAACCTCCCGAATAAAATTAAATTACAGTCAAATTATACCCCTTTCTCCAAAAAGACACAAAAATGTTGGTATCTGGAGGGTAAATAATAAATAATAATAAATAAATCACGGTTAAAAAATGAATTAATCTGGAAAGAATAGGCTGAGCGCTATTTTATTGATCCGATCGTTTCTAGGTGAACTATGTGATCGTGTGCTGAAGTAGATGTGATATACGTATTGATTTTAGGCTTCTGAAATTAATCTCGGGCCTTTTCTCCTTTTCCCACGTATTCAATTATCCCCCTGAATTTGCTTGAATAGAATAGAATAGAATAGAATAGAATAGAATAGAATAGAATAGAATAGAATAGAATAGAATAGGTGATAGTTGTAAAGAGATTATTATGATTTTGTGCAACCATGAATTCAGAACACTGGTCTTTTTAATGCTTTTGTAACATAATAAACTGTTCAGGCTTGTGTTTTGTGAATTACAGAATGCGTGGGTCAAAAACCTTTTTTCCCCTTTTGTCCAGTTGAATATTTGCAGCATTTGCAGCTCAGAGGTCTGTTTGTTGTTCTCGTGTGCTCTGTGAGAACGCGGGTCTATCATCATCATGTCAGTGGGCCCAGTGTGTGCAGTTTGTGTAAGTGTGTGTATGTGTGTGTGGAGTTATCTGTGTGTTTGTAATGATTAGCCGGGAGCAGCAGCAGTGTGTGTGTGTGTGTGTGTGTGTCTGTGTCTGTGTGTGTGATTAGCCTGATAACGAGGCCGTTGTTATTTCGCTCTGGCCCTGGGAAAGCTCCTGCCTCATAGCCCGGGCCTCCCAGTTCCGTGCCGGGCCGGGCCGGGCCGATCTGTGCAGGGCTCCTGCTGTCTGAGTGGCCTTCACTCCCACTGATTTATGGCAGCTCTTACACGAGGAGCTCCGGCTCTCTGTTAATATTTACCAGCACTGGAGACACCGAGCTGCTCATACTCACAATTATCCTCCAGTTTATGGTCATGAGGAAAGGCCGCTGCAATGTACTTTAGCACACATCGACGTCTGCGCTGGAAATGAGGTTAGAGAATGGGATCGGCACAGTCAGCCATTACTGATTCAGTAATTCTGTTTATATTAATTTCAGTCCCCTTTATTAACCTTTATGTAAGCTATCCTCTTACTTAACTCCAAAATTGGACCTAGGGAATGTAAGAATACAGTCAAATGCTTTAAACTCATTATTGATTACATCCAGTTTCAGTTTTGGAACATAGGGATGGTCATTTTATTGGTGCAATTTTTTATTAATAGTAATATCCGTTCAGATTATGCAATCTTCTACCTTTGTTTCTCTGTGTTTTATATGGATCTCACTGCTTTGTTTAATTGGTTTCCTCATGTTTCATTTTTTTCTTTGGAGTTTTCTAATGAATTCTTCATTTTGCATTCTGCTGCAAAATTAATCAGCACTGGTTTAAGAATTGTCTTGTGGTTAGAATATGCCGTTCATTAATTTCCCCTGTGAGCCTTTATGAGGCCTCGCTCCAGCAGCCCACTTCTGCCCCCTCCTGGTCCCTGCACACTGAGGAACCCCTTTCTGGACTTGATGAAATGGAAGACGGGGGGTGGTGAAGGAGAAAATATATATTTATATAAAATGTGATATCAGCTAAAGGGGGATTTGATTTGCTGTCAAACGGATTCCCGAAAAGGACTTTCCAATATTAGATGATAGGTCTCCGGTCTGCGCAGCTGTGGGTTATTGAAGCGTCACGTTGCTTTCAGCACCGTGGACAGCGTTCATTGTTCCCCAGCTGACGGACTTTGTGTCTGACTGCTCTCCAGCACGACTAGCGGTAGACCATCAAGGGTCGCTGGGGTTCACGGACAAAATGAGGGGAAAAATGGGCTATTTCTCCCCAAGTATCATTGGAGAGTGAAGGAGTAAATAGATGTTTGGCACAGAGGTCCAACTGTTCTCTTTCATGTGCAGACTGCTGCACCTTTATGTGTCACAGCTGAAGACACACATCGTACATTTTACACTCAGCTTTGAGTTTGGATGTCTCAATACCTCACCTACTATATGTGAAGGTATGCAGTATCCTCTTTAGGCTTCATAACACAACAGAGCACAGCTTGGTTTTATTTGCAAGTATTTAAATGAGTTGTTTTAGTTTTGGATGGAGAAATGTACTGATCATTTGGTGTCATAACAGAAAATTACCTTACATTTAATTTAATGAATAACATAAAGGGACATCGGAATAATTGACAGTGTAGCTAGTGATAAATGGAAGTTAGTGGAATTAACATTTTATAGTAGACTATGGTATATTGGAAAGATATAAAAATGGAATGAAAAATAAAGCCACTGAAATATTACCAATTTTAGACTCCCCAAACTACCAGAAACATCCAAAAGAACTGGCACTGATCAAGAACTATTCTGCCTCACAGCTGTTGGCTTAAATAAGTACATTAGAGTATCAGTCTTAGCTGCAAGACCAACTGAAATGTTAATAGTCATCATAAATTGGATTTATTTATACTTAACCCATGACTTCAAACCTGACATTTGATGTAAAGATTTTATATCCATTTTTTGTAACAAGTGTAGTCATTTTTATTTTTACTCAAGTATCTTCTCACTTGTCTCACAGTACCTCTCTGTCTTTCTCTGTTGACTTCTCTGCAGCATGTAAGCGTAAAGAACAGGATCACGGCAGAAACGAGCGGGGGAATGTGACAAAGAAACCCCGGCTGGTGTTCACAGATGTACAGCGGCGGACGCTCCACGCCATCTTCAAGGAGAACAAGCGTCCATCCAAAGAGCTGCAGCTCACCATTGCCCAGCAGCTGGGCCTTGAGCTGGCCACAGTCAGCAACTTCTTTATGAACGCACGCCGCCGGAGCCTCGATAAGTGGGTGGACGACGGCTCCGGTCACTCAGCCAACTCCGGCCCCAATGCCTGCACCAAAGCCTGAAGACGGACTGATTTGACCAACTCATGGACTGACTCAACCTCGGTGGAAAGCTTTAAAAACTTAAGTGAAACAAAGAGAAACTTAAAAAGACCTTGAAGCAACGTTTTGCCCTTAAACCTGTACTATATTGATATTTATAGTATCCAAAGATGAAAAAACAAACCAAAGACTTCTTGTTTGACCTGCTTTGAAATGTTTGTTTCAGCAACACATTTATGTGTAACATACTGCAAAAAGACTATAGTTTTACCCCCTCTCACACACACTTACTGTCACTGGTCTTTAGCTTTACTACACCCCCCCTTTCCCACCTCCCCAACAAGTATCAGTCTATCATTCACCATCCTTATCTTTAATCTGATTGGTTGGTTTTAATGATGGGTCCCTAAATGGAGGTTTAATCAGCCTATTGGCAGTCTGATCTGCAGCTGTCCACGCCCTTGAAAAACAGCCAGAATGTGGAGCTCCAGTGGGATTGGCCAATCAACTTTAATGAAAAAAATCCTACAGGAGCGAATGGATTGTTGTGCAACCTTTTGGATCGGTGGACTGTCTGTCTATCTGTCTGTTTGCCCAGCTGTCTGTCTTTCTATCAAGCATTCCAGACAGACAGGGAAATGCCCAGCGTAGACTGCTAACCCTAAACCAAAACCAGAACCCCAACCTCAACCCACATGGTAGTGCTTTCTTCCAACATGCTGAAACGTTAAATAATTTAGAGAGAAACCAAAGCCTTCTACACCCCTGAACCTGTCATGCAGCATCGAAATAAAACTACTTAAGAACATGCTATAAAAGTAATTTGACCAAAGAGTATATTTTGTAGTTGATAATCTTATTGAGTATTTTTACCTCATTTCCTCCCTTACCTCCTAAGACAGACTGTTATTTAGGAACCATAGAGAAGAGGATGTTTCTGCTCATGGTCCATACACCATTTGGAGGCATGTTCCAATTTGTGTTCCAGTCAAATAGAAATGCTATATCATAATCCTGAAAATCAACTCATATGAATGACATTTGCCTTATGAATGCCTTCTTGAATCAAACTAAATATCCCAGTTGTATCTTCACAATCAGTCTTGAATGTTACTGTGAATGCTCATTGTGAAGAGTAATCATTGCAGATCCATCTTTCGCTGCCTCTTTAGCTGATCCCAGGTTTAGTTCACATGTTTAAATGCCAGCAGCCAAAGGTTAATCCATGCAACATTTTTTTTCTGCAACGACAAAAACACTAGATTTTGGCTCTGGTGAGGTCCTGACATTGTGAAGAGGCAGGGATGTCTTGTTTGGGGACAAATTGTGTCACCACATTTAACAGTAAGCATTCAGAGCTTCACTGTGCCCCTGTGCTCCATATGTATTTGATTTTATCTCCTCATCAAAGATGTTGGATGGAGGGAATGATGTCAATGATGAAATCACTTTCTGGCACTTACACAGCAATGTCAGTTCGTCACCTGAATACAAAATCACCCCATCTTGTTGCCAATCCCCAGCCCCCAACCTTCCTCTGCTCTCCCGGTAAGCTATGCATTTCAGCACTAGGAGGAAAGCACTACACAGGGCTGGCCCAGCGCAGCGTAGCATTAGATATATTAGCTGGCCCCTTGCCGTCATCCTCCTCTGCTCATGGCCAGGGTTAGCAGCGCTACATTCATCATAACAAGCGCTGAAGGAGAGGCAAGAGAAGGAGCTGCTTCTTCATCTCTGAATGAAAACCAAAAAGATAACAAGAAACAAAAATGTGTCAAGACCTGCTGATGTTTTATAGTGTGAACCAAAGATGCTACCTCACTCAAGTTCCATACGTGATTTCTATCACTTTGATGATACCAAAGATAACCAAAGATTTTTTCTCATTGCACGGCCTCTACGAGTGGTGTTAAAAGATGTTGTATGTCTCCCCTCCCCCCTTCTCCTCGCTATTCCACTCTCCTTTCTTCTATCTTTTCTCCTCCTCCCACCTGCACTCAACCCATGCACCCCTACTATGTGTGCTCTTGCTTCATCTGTGCTCTGATTACAGCTCCATAGATAGTCATGCTGATGTAGCTATAGGCAGATATGCTGATCTAGCCATAGATACACACAACAGGCCTGCAGGTTCATGTGGGGTACTGCTAACTCGCCAGCAATCTGATGAGTTTTCTTTAGTGCTTGTTAGAAAATGAAACAAGAATTAATTTCTAGCTCTCTGTTGGCATAAAGGACAGATACGTGTGTAAACGTAGAAAATACAAAATACTTTGATTTCGATTGGTTTCATTTTGGTCCCCCAATCCTTTGAAAATGATGTGTGCAGTTGATGGAGTACCCTGCCAATGTCTTATTTGCAGCTTTATTTCCACTTGGCCCTGCCTCTCAGTGTGTATCTATAGGTTGATATTATTGATCCAACAGATAGGTCAGACATCTTTACATGACAATAGGCAGACAAGCTTACATAGCCATGGGCAGAATTGTTGACTCAACTATAGGCAGACATGTTCCTGAAAGTAGAAGCAGACGTGTTGCAATCTTTCTAAAACTCCCAGGACGAGTGCCTTGCTTGAACCAAAGTGTTAAACCGCTGTTGACCTCTCACCTTTGACTCTGTGAATACCTCAGCCTGTAGAAGGGCCACTACTGAAGAAACAAGGAAAAGGTTTTTTTTAATCACACCGTGGTGCTTTCGCCAGCGCAACCATGCAATGAAAACATACCAAAGGAATTTCTGTTGTCCACTTCTACAGATTAAACCAAAGGTCTTTGTTTCCCTCTTCCCTGCCCCTTCACCCCAAACCCTTCATCTCTTCTTCCCCTAAACCATCCTTGTCTCTCTGCTGTGTGTAGAAAGGCCCAACACTCTGGCCGTGCATGTCTTTACCAATGTCTCTGAATACCTCATAGTAATAATTCCTTTGAGTTCTGCATTGAGACGTCTATCTGTGAGTAAGGCAGAACTCCTCTCGTGTGGTAATTGTTATTGTTACTTCAAAAAGCTGTATGATTATCTATTTTGAAGTTCTTTTCTGGCAGAAGTGCTCTGTTTCGAGTCACGGTGGACAAGTTTCAGGGTTGATGTGTGAAACTTAAAGGGATGGAGGGAGAAGCGTATTTTTTATCAGACATTGGGTTATGCCAATATTATGATGGTAGACTATTGCTTTTACAGGGTAAAACCAACTGCTGTGATATTGTGTTCATATTTTCCCTTTTCTCTACTTCTGTGTTGTGATTTTAATTTAATTGCATTTTTTGTATTGGTTAACCACCGCTTTAATTTATGCATTTGTAGAAACTCTAGATTTGTATATAGTAGGTTTTTGGAAAAAAAAAAACAAACCAAAAAGACAGTTTTATGTTACAGCCTTATTTCCCATGCTTAGATATAACAAAGGAGTAGTTTGTATTCTTCTTCAGCTAAATCCTAGCCGGCATTTCAATGTGTGTTTTAAACACTGCCAGAAACCCAGACAGATGATTTGCCAGTGCAGACAAAGTCATACAGGAGCTACTTTGTTGAACAGCTGGCAAAAAGCAGTGTGTATGTGTGTGTTTTTCTATTCTTTTGACTTTTTAAAAACAGTTATTTTATGGGTATTACTGCACATCCAAAGATTTTAAAACAAACCAAAAATTGGAAAAAAAATATGTATAATGTTGAAAAGCACTGGCATTTGTGAGGTAGACTTGTTGAGTTTTGATTTGCCATTCGCACGGGTATAGAATGTAGAAGGCGTAGGGCTTTGTAGACAAGCTTACTCTACCATGTGGGGAATCTCCTGTTCAATGTACAATCTGAAGCATTTGAAACGAGGACTGCAAGTCCCACTCACTTTGCTGTCTCATGCACAGAGTGAGGTGGAGTGTAGGCTGGGCAGCCGGTCTGCCAGGGGCTGTGCCATGGAGCTGGGTCTGTTTTTATTGCCTTGGCACTGCTGCCTTGCTCCATCTAGTATCTGTTCTTTTGGTACGTACTCGTGTAATGACTATGAGCAAAGTCTAATAAAACTGCAAAGAACTTTACCAAGGAATCAGTGTGTGAGTGTGTACCGGGACGATCACCTGGATTGTGTATTTCATTTTCTGCCTGTGGATGAGTGTGTTTGTGCTATTTAAACGTCAGTTAGTGCAGGTATGTGTGTGTGTGTGTGTGTGCGCGTGTGCACGTTGTTATGTGCATGTATTTCTTTAGTCTGTGTACATCTCGGTGTTCATCCTTTGGTAAATCTGTTGTACTGCATATTGTCAAGCCGTTTGCATGTGTGTGGCTGATTGGTGCACATCACAATGAAGTTTGACTCCCTCTGGTGTTCAGAGGCCTTAATGTTAGCACTGTTTCCTCTCAGTCACGCTCAGACAGCACAGTATGCTCAAGGACTGAAGGTCATCACCAAAATGTCCATGACAGAATACATCATCATGTTATGCAGTCATTACATCCTAGGATAGAGGATGTGAAATGTTTTTAATAAAGGAGAAGTTCTACTGGCCTGCATCTAAGAAGGAACAGATGATGCAGAGTGGACCTATTTCTTCCCCAGTGTCATATTTTCTGTTTTTTACTTTGTTGTAAAGGAGTTCCCATATGATGGGTAGCTTGGCTACAAATCCCATAACAATACTGCGGCGCCTAAGACAATCATCTGGATCTCTAACGCTGGAGAACTTAGTTTCTCACCCATAGAGGGGTGTCCTCCAGCTATTCATATACAAAGATGCTTGAAGGGTTTTGATAAACAAGCATATTTGTTGTCATAGACATTTAGGAATAGATTACAGTAGTAGTTCATCTTGCACTTGCATTTCAAAATGAAATCTCATTGCTCTCGTCAGCCTTGTGCTCTTGTCAACCTTGATCTCTTTCTTTGTACCTTTTCAACTCACAATGCTTCTTCAGTTTTGTGTGCAAGTGTGAGTGTGAGAATGTGCGCGTGTGTGTATGCCAGAGAGGCAATACTGTCAGTGTTACTCTCAGATGTATAACTCCATGTCCCATGACTTGATTTGTCATTGCTATTTCCCAGGCTTTGCTACTGCTTTCTCAGTGCCGTGCAATATCATCTGTTGTGATTGCTAAGCAAATGAAAAAAGAAAGAAAATTGAGAAGCAAGTGATGATGTCATCCAGCTTTTTTCAGTGTTCAAATGTTTCAACATTTCTGTAGTCACAAAAAGTAGAAAATAAACTGTTGGTATTTCCAGCTTCTGAGTCCTGGCTCTTGTTATTCATAATATTTTGTGTGTGGGGGAAGGATGCTCTTTTCTTGCTCAGACAGGCAAATTGAATCAATAAAGCATCAAATCAGATAAGGAAGTAGAGGACAAGACAAACAGGCATATGAGTCTGTCATGGATGGGAGCCTGCATGACAAGTAGATACAGAGGTTCAGTGGGTAGTTCATAGTGTAGATGCTTCAGGGTCGGGAGCTTCATCTCTAATATCAACTGTTCTTTTCCATCAAATGCCTCATATGTCATATAGTAATTTGTGATTAGAAATAATATCAACCGTGCAAATTCAGCTTAGGTTTCAGAATTTATGTGTATTAAATTTTGATAAAATCTCCAAAGCAACAGAGACAGAATTTTATTTTATCTCAAAAATTGTCTTTTAATTTTAAAATCAGATGTTACTACAACTCATCTCCCAATATAATAAAACCAGGTGGTCCTCAACCTGCAAAACTCCCCTCTTTCATGTTGCTATTTTTACAGAGATGCCAGATGTTAAAATACCCCGTTATTTTCAACTTGGTCATAGGCTGCAGTGTACACATCAATCCTTCTTAACGCTGCATAATTACACTAACTGTGTGTAACTGTAGATATTTTTAGGTTCAACAAATGATATTGCTGGAAAACAGGGATGTGAAAAGCTGATGTTGCTGAACAGAGACCACATTAAAGAATGGAAGTACTGAAAAGCCAGCTAATGTAGTGCTTTAAATTATTCAAAAAGATCAAACTCATAACTTATAAATGAGCAAAGTAAAGATATAACCAAAGTCTGACTAAGCAGATTTAGCCATGACATGTTATACTTTCAGCTTTAAAGATATACTGGTTCAGCAAACCAAAATGAACCATCCACAAACTCCAATCCATCAACCATTTTACAAATTAATGCTGGATCAAAGAAAGAGAAGTGGCTATAGATGCATTCTCACTTTGGTTTCCTGGTGATGATAAACCTGACAAATGTGCTGCATCGCCCTAATGTGATATGCTGAACTCAGATTACACTGATTCAAAGCCTCTGGAGGCAAATTGTTGTAGGGAAACATAGGTGAAATATCTCTGAAATGGACAGTTTGTCATAAGGTTCGTCTTATGGCTTTTAGATATAATAAACCGGAACAAATCAATTGAATTGATTTTTCTCTCTTTCTGAGATTTTTGGTCTTTTAAATGGGTCAAATTGAAAGTGAATACATGTATTGAAGTGTAAAAGATAGATGGAGTCATCAGACAGTCACCCAGGAGAGATACAATACCTGGCAATGTGTCAGCTTTCATTTAGTCCTGGTGCACTCTTATTTATACAACATTTGTCCCAGGATTGTTGCTTTTGCTGCCCTTTCAGCTATTTAATATCTGTTATGATTATTTAACAACAGAGAGAGAGAGAGAGAGAGAGAGAAAGAAAGAAAGAAAGAAAGAAAGAAAGAAAGAAAGAAAGAAAGAAAGAAAGAAAGAAAGAAAGAAAGAACCTGCATCATCTATTATCGCCTGCATTACTTATTTCTAACCAGTAGATGGGGCTGTGACATGCATTTTCACAGGTTCAGGACAGTCTGCTTTGTGCTGCACTTACCAGTGTTGTTCAAGGGAATTTTGCATTGCACATTGTAACAGTGAAAATATTCATAGATGAAATTGGAATAAAATAACACAGGCACACTTTGTCTTGTACTGAAAGTCAAAGCCTTAAAGCATTATGTAAATTATCCAGATTCTTCCAGGAGTACAGTTGTTGCTCCAGGGCTTATTTAATGATACCCTTACACTGATTACATGTCTCAGTATTTAAAGATTTTTTTTTTAGTCCTGCATATCACTGCAAGACATAACTGAGAAGAGCACACATCATTATACATGGCTGTGATGCAGGACTAATGAATCAGTAAAAATATTAAGTTTGAGTAGGAGTACAGCTCATACTAGCCTCTGGTCATTCCTGTTGCTATGTATAAGGCACAACATGTCTTTAAGAGAAACTCAATGACATTATATTCACTACATTTTTGGAGAATTTTCCTTTATTCTATCTTTATATATTTAAATATGTAGTCTATTTTTGCATGTTTGTCATGTTTGGGTTAGGAGTGGATTGTCAGAATCACAGTTAGGGGTGCATTGATCATTTTGGTGTAAATCAGTGACAGGAGGCTTTATGCTGTGAACTATGCTCCCTAGTGAGATAAAGGTCTGTGGACAATTGGTAGGTAAATGTTATTGTGGACTTTCACATTCTCCGGGCTACTACAGTCTCTGTCTGAAACAAGCAAGTACGGCAGTTTACCATTTTGATAAATGTAGTCTTCACGTGCTTCAATCTTTTATCTGATGATAAAACATTATGCCAGTAATGAAGTTATAAAACAAAAAAGATTCCACAGAGTCTGTGTGTGCAGCAAAAACAAAAACACACAATGTACACTATTACAGCTGTCAAACAGATTTGTGAAGCAGCTTCTAGTGTCCTCATTTTGGCCTTTGCTTTTGTTCCAAAAGGTTTCAACAGAGGAGAGATTAAAACAAAGAGCTCTGCCTCTGCCTTTCTTTATTTGTACAAAAGCCATTGTTTGAGACCAAGCTGATTCTAGACCTATTTTGCACTTTAACATCATACAAAGTGAATACTTATTGGTTCGTGCTTATGAAAATGTTAGACTGGGGAAAAACTTGTTGGAAGTACAAGACTGTGACCTTGGTCCTACCATTTCGGGGAGTCAGGATTAAGACAGCGGAATTTTCCCTCAAGTGGTGTGTTTGGTGAGTGTGTAGTGACTCTTATAATCACAATGGGCCAATGCTGGACAGTTGTATTAATTTAAAGTATTTGCTTTTTTGACAACAGTAAAAAAAAAAAAAAAAGCCTAAATCTAAATAGCTTCCATATGACATATTTTTATTCACCATTATTAATCAGTAGTGCTTCCTTTATTTAAAAGTATTCTTATGTTTTGACATTTAATGCATGCTGACATCCTCTTAAGAGATTTTTTTGTTGTTATCTGTGTTATTATTCCATATTACAAGTCAACAGTTTTAGTAATGAAAAAATAGTTTTGAATTGTGTTTTTTCTTGAGTTAATATAGGCAGGACAGAAAACTTTGAATCTGTTAATCTTTCTGTAACTTCTTTCAATTGAGATCTTGCTTCTTAAAATGAGTCTATTTAAGTATCTTTTACATCTAATTTGCATCACCAAACTAATAACCAAACAAATAACTTTCAATGAACATTTTGAACAAAGGAATCTCCACTCTATATTTATTTCCTGTTCTTAGTCTTCATGTGTCTGATTGTAGTTGTATCGTTTTGATTCACTTTGGCTCTTCTGACTCATTTTCAAGACCTAGTTTCAGAACAGGAGCAGCAGGTTACAGAAGAATAGAAATTTCAGTCATACATCCACAGTGAAACATAGCCTGCATTAAACAAAAACAAACATATAAAATACTACTACTGATTTTAAAGGGTACTTAAAAGTGTCATCGACAGTGCTCCTTAAAACCATCTCTAAACAGAACTCAATTCAGTCAGTCTGTAAAATCTCTACATCCACATTCATTTTTGTCCCATTCATTCAGATGGTCCATGTGGAATATGTTTGTATGTGTAAATTTTTGAATTTGTATATTTGTGTGATTTTTTCCACTGGCTTTTGCCCTTTTTTGTTATTCAGTGTAAAAAGTGCACAGTTTTAGAAATGAAAATAATCTTTGAAACATATTTTGGTTGAAGTTCATATAGACAGGGAAAAATGTATATATGTCTTTCTATAAGTCTATCAGTTTAGAGTTGACAGTTTTTATTTGTTAATATGAGGCTGCTTCACTATCTTTCGTGTGGATTGAATCTAATTTCTTCCTTTTTTTTTTTTTTTTTTTTTTTTTTTTTAAGTTCTCTGTCTTTATGTGTCTGATTGTAAGCTTCAGCATTTTGGTCATATGTTTTAAAATGGGTTTTATAAACACATTTTTTTTTTTTTTTTTTAGTATTTAACCATTCTTGTCCTAACCAAGACAGCAGCAGCAGGTAACAAAGGAATATACATTTAAGCCACACATCCACACTAGAAACAGAAAACATCACCAATAATTAAAAAGTGTTCCTCGTGACCATCTCCAAACAGAACCCCATTCAATCACTCAGAAAAACCTCAGCATCCATATTTATCATTTCTATTCGTTTACATTCACTATGTGCCATACTGTGTGCACTTTTTCACTGGCTTTTATGCTTTGTTATGATTTCTGCGTTCTACGACGTGTAGCAGCATCATCCTTACATACACGATCTTTGTCTCCGTACACGACAAACAGGCCAGAACAAAATGTTCACGTCGGAAAAAAACGAACCTTCACGTGCACACGTGAACGCGCACTGAATTCTACTGACCAATCAGCTCACAGAGAGAACCCCCTCTCTTTGTTTTCTTTTACTATTCGGACAAAGGCTGTCATCGTTTTTAGTGACATTCTAGCGGAATATTCATGTCGGTGTTGGGTTTTAGGACCAGTTATTCCTTAGACGCGGTGTCGCTTTCCAGAGAAGTTTTGGTCGCAGTTGTTAAGTTGGTGGTTGCTATGGCTGCGAGTTCATGCGAGGCTGGCAGAGAGGGAAGTGACGAGTGGGGCTGTTGTTGGGACACGTGACTGGAGCTGCACTGATCTGTTTTGACAAGCAGTAGGGAGGGAAGTGAGGAGGGGAGACAGACTGTAAGCATCACGACTAGAAGGACTCACTGTTCCTTTCATCCGCAAGTCGCTTGACTAGTATTAGTATCGGTGTAGTCCGCTAGTTCCACCAGCCGGTTAACCTGTCAGCACCAAACAGCGAGAAGTAGTCCGCACTGGGCTCGGGAAAAGCGCCTCCGTCGTTACCGAAGCGTTCGGCCAGTAGTCGTGCTATTTGTAGTCGGGTTGAAAAGTTTTAATGAAGATCACAAAGGAAGTCAGCACAGGTGGCGTTTCTATCGTGAAGTAGATGGCGGAGGCTCGAGTTCGGTGGATGGGTAGAAAGTGGACAATATCCGCCTGATGCCATCCGTTATAAGCACGAGACGGTGAATATGTTCCTGTCGTAAATACCCAAACCGTCAACGGCATCGGTGGACGCGTTCGTAGCTGAGCTGTGGCTACCTGCGCTGCGTTGGGGGTTGGGATGTTTGCGAGGTCCTTGTCACCATTGGCTTAACCATACTGTAAGGATAGGTTAGTTAGTTGGCTGCCGTGTTTGGTTTTTTGAGCTAACACTGCTGAGTTAGCATCCTCCTATTCTGGCACTGTCGCTGAGAGGAGCCAACGTTAGTGGAGAGAAGACAGAAATGCATCGCGGAGCTATGGTTCAGGTGGTGGAATTTGAGACGGACTGTAAGAGTAGTCAGTTTCAGTTACCCCCAGCCAGATTGATTACCTGCTAGCAAGCATATTGACAACTGACTAACCGCTCGTTGGCATTCGCTATCAGCTGTCTTTGTATTAGTCAGTTGAACAATACGGTGCGACTCGATGGACGCGTACAGTAGCATGCTAACAAAGCAATGCTTTGTTGTTGGATAGGGGGCAGCTGGCACCAACACACGGGCTTCACAGCTGATATTATTGCTTAGCTAATTCAGCAGGTCATAGTCACTGTGGGTTTCGGGTCCAGACAGCGTCGTGCTGCTGTCAAAGTGTGTGTGTGACAGAAGACCCAGAAGACCCTGCCAGAGACACTGAAAGCAACCTGATGACACTGGACAACATGAAGCCTGAGCGAGGTATGTGGGACACCAAACAGATTCACACGCATCTTTTAGTTGACCTAATGGTCAGCTGGTGGTCAAGCTGTAAATTCACAGCTTCACTGGACTAACTGTACCCATTCCTCTTGAGAGGGAATCAGGCCGGGGACTTATGTAACAGCTGGTCAGCTTGGTCACTGGTTATGTGAATTAACAAAGCCTGACCCGACTAAATGAGGACATGTACATACAGCATGTATTAGCTGCTCCATTTCTGGACATCAACGCTTAAAGCCAGCTGTTTATTTTCCCTTTGTGAACAACAAATAAAAAGCCAGCAGAATCTCACATCACACATACCACTCCTCTTTTTCCTGTAGGTCTTGTTTTGACACTCTCTTGCACCAAGTTGCTGCAAAATGTTCCTGACACCCACCCTGTTGTTGAAATAAGGTCCTTACCTTATGCTCTGCAACCTGTTTACATGTTGCTGTATCTGCAGAGGCAAAACAGGAACAGAGGGGACACCCTTGTTTGTTTTAGTGTAATTATGCTAATTTTACTACTGCAGTAATTTGTAAAAGATGTGTGATCTGTACCTACTCTTCATGCCTGCTTTAATGTAATAACAAGCTGTTGTATAATCTATCTTATTCTTTAAAATGAATCAATCATTTGCAGATTGATTGTGCATGGCTATTGGCTCCTTGATGAGTTGTCAGCAACACAATAGGTCGTACTTGGAATCAGTGAAGTGGCACTGTTCTCTCGGTCATGATGAGATTAACTGCAGTCGATCAAGGATAGTCTTTGTGTTTGCATAGATTATGAAACTGCAATCTGACTGCTGACTGGCCCTAGTGGGATCTGTTTAAAAGCACAGTATGATGGTAGTAGGGCTCCTCAGCACACAGAGTAAACATGCCCCCTATATGGACTTAGACTTTTAACCCTATCCTTTCTTTGCCTTTAAGATCCTAAGCCTTTATATAGATTCAGTGAGCCAGACATCTATAACTGGTCAGAGCAAAGGGCATGCTGACTGACACTGTACAGTGTAATTCTATCCAAATCATGCAGCATAGCATGTTGGGTCAAGTGTGAATGGTAAACAGTAAGAATGTTTGACTTTATGAAAGAGAACTGGATAAAGATGAGAGGAATGCTGGGGAAGGTGAAGAAGGATGATGTGCAGCAAAGGCAATCTTGACCGGGTTTCAAACCAGTGACATTCTTGTTTATTTTCAGTGTCATGCACCAGTGTAGTATTGCGCTGCCCACACAATGCTCTTAAATCAGATAGTAAGTAGATAATTAATGTATGTGTTATAAAGATCAGAAACTGTCGGTCTGAGGTACATTACTAAAGTGAGTATGTTCTTCACCCTTCATGGACTCTCACCAAGTCAGACGGGCTCCCTTGCTGTTGTGTTCTAATTATGAAAGCTCCTGCCAGGAGAAGCTGCTCCACAGCAGTAGCTCCCTGTTTGACAGAAAGACAATGTGGTGCTATTGTTATTTGGAACATACTGTACCATTCCTGTGGTGGAGATACCAGATTACTTATATGTAGCTGAGACGCCTTCTTTCTCCTTCTTCTCTGCTCTCTACAAGGGTACTGCAGTGGTGAGAGGAGCTGTTTACTTAGTAGCTGGACCATAAGCAAGGTCACGTAAGTTTAGCACAGGGTAGCCAGTGTCACTGTCCTGATGCTCAGCTTTGGGGTCCTAGGAGAACCTTAAGTGCTAGACATGTCCAGACATGTCTTTTACCACAGTTCTCACAGGCTCTGACCTCATGATGAGGTGGGTTTGAAAAGTCAGAGAAAAACCTTAGTGTGGGTGATGGGTTGGTATAATTAGGGTGAGCCCTGTCATAGAAAAGTAAATGTGCCAGTACTCTTCACATTAAATGGACCCCTTATTTGACAGATGCGACTATAATGGCTGTGTTACCAGCCACTGTTAAAAAATAAACCAAGAGAATTTAGACATCTCTCCAAAACAAAATAACTCTAGAAAAACAATATTAAAATCCCATATGAGAACAAAACATTGCATCTACCAAAACATAATTATTTTAATCTTGAATTATTCATTTGTTTTTGTTCAGTCTCTTTTAAGTAATTTTTCATGTCAGGTTTTTAGTTTGAATCTTATTTTTTAGAAATATGTTAGGTTTTACTGAATCCATGTTTCTCAGGTATTATGAGAATGTTGTAAAAGTGCTCAATATTTCAGATGTAGTTTTTATTTACTATAGGAAAAAGTAGGTTCGTATGAATGTCCAAAAGGAAATTTATACTTTTGTTACGCAGAAACTTTCTATTCTTTATCTCGCACCTCTTTGTGGAGTTTTGTGAACCACGCTTTTGTTCCAGAGGTAGAGGACAGGGACTTGTTAGTCTCAGGGGCCTAACCAGAGTCATCTGACCCCCTTGTTTTTCTCTGAGTTGAGCTCTGAGTCAGGACGACATTTGTTAGTGTGTGAAAGTGTGACTGTGCGGTAGAGGCAGTGCAACAGATTGCTGTTGGCCTTAATAAGCGCTGTGCCGTTGGACCCAGTGGCTCAACTGACAGCTTTTACAGGTCCTATAAAGAGCAGCTATGGAAAACCCAGTCCATGTTTACACCAGTCAGGGAAAACCAAGCTTCACGTATCAGGTTTCAAACTGTTCCCGATGAGGTGTGGTTAAACTGGGATTTATTTGTACCCTTAAAAGCACAATTTTGGTTTGTTGTCTCCACGTGCTGTTTAAAATTAGTCTGTTTTCCATCTATTGATGTCATTTTTACAACCAGACAATTAAGGCAGGTAGCAAATAAAAAAATACGTTTTGTTATTAGATAACATGAGATTATACAAAGAAATGTATGAAGAAAGAGCAAACAATGGTGAGTGAGTTCCTCCTCCTTTAAGTCCCAAACCACAGCTCCCCTTTTCTGCCTCTTTCTGTCTTTTAGTCACAACTCTGAACAATACACACAGATGACCTCAGAGGTAGTCATACTGGAGAGACTCAGTCAGCTGGCAGCCCTAAGCACTCTGCATCTGTTTCTCTGTAAGGTTATTTTGTGTGCTGCATGTTGGTGCTTCCTGTTAGGAGCCATTAGTCCTTGAAGGAGTTGAATACCACCACCCCCACCCAACCACTGCCTGCCTTCTGCTATGGGCTCAGCCAGATTACAGCTGCCCTGAGATGTCCCAGACGCATGCGAGGGGATCACAGTATTCACTTTCCCTGACGAGAGAACTAGATAACACAGACTGACATACACTGTTGTCCTGTACAGCACCTGTCTAGTCCTGTGCGGTCTTTGTTTCTTCCTTAGCAGAGATTGACCCCATAGCGAGAACCAGATACAACAGGTGTTCACTTCTATTAGACTCCGCATAATATAAGACATTTCTTATTTGTCAGCAGTGTTGGGAAGATAACTTTTTTAATGTGATAAGTAACAGATGACCAGTTATCCTGTTAAAAATGAAGTAAGTCATAGTTTTACTTACTTTATCAAATTTCTTTGATTGTAATTTTCTAACAATGCTTTGAAATGGTCAATACAGCAGAGACACTGTGCCACATCAATAGCCATTTTCTCATTTCAAAAGGAAAATAATGCTGAATGAGCTTTTCATTGATAATATCCAGATGTAACCCCCTTATACCCACTAACTTTTTATGAGTAACTGTATTTTAACTACATATTTTTCTCATTAACTGTTACCAATTAGGTTAGGTTAGATTGAACTTGTCTTTGGTTCCACACAAAGGAACAGGATGTACTTTTATAAGACGAAAACACAATTTACACAAAAATCATAATCAACAATTGAAAAAATAGAGTAAAAAACTGGAGACCTTGGGTTCAGCTACAGGCAATTGATCCAGGTCATCAATTTAACTCCTTCCTCTGAATATTTCATATAGATATATTTTTTTGTGAATCTGAAATACATTCCTGATGGATGCAGGTTAAAATTAGGAGATCTAGGGTGTATTCACACCTTGAAAGTCTTTTGGTCCACTTATTTGATTCGAATTGAATGCAGACTTTATTTTTTTCATTTTGCATTCTCATTGCACTTTTTGCTAGTGGACCAAAATTTGTAAACAGAAGCACACATGTGACAAACTGCGCTGGCATTTGACAGAAAAGTCGGGGGTGGGGTGAATCACAAACCGGCGGGTGTTGATGAAAACAAGCATGGAGGTCCTACATGCAATTATCATTTTCAGAATATATATTCTATATTTACAGACACAAATTTACAAAAATAATGTGAACTGTCAAGAACAGCTCGTTTGGAGCCAGTTTGTAATATGGACATCTGACCAAATGTCAATGAGACGTTTAATCTCCTCATTGCTCGACGCCTGTCCACGGCTCATGGCTGCTGCTATTAACTCTGACTACCCGTGCGGTTCGGCTACTTCCAGCAGCTTCAGTGGCTCGTCAAGCACAAAACGGCACATGGTTCTTTGGTTTGTTTTGATTCGAATCAGAGTTCACGTTTGTATTCACACCTAAAAAAAGTCCAGACTTTCCAGGGAAATAACTGTAGTCCGTTTTAAATGGACCAAATGAAGTAGGTCTGAATACACCCATAGATAGGCTACATTTATTGTAGATTTTAATGCATAACTCTGTTACTTTCCAACACTATACTTCCACTACTTCTATATACTACTACAGATAGTGTCTTTTCATCCTCATATACAACTGTTTTATTTCTTTTATCAAACCTATTGTAATTCCTTTTCATGCAAGCACAGTTTTACATTTATCGCTATTAATTTTCCAACAACCACTTCAAGTCAACATAAATGTTACTGTGCTTTGCCTTTTCAGTACAACAGCTCTACTCCTGCTGACCCAGCTGTACCGAACATAGATATCTGACTCCCCATTGTACAGCAAGATTCAGTGCTGCCTTTCTCAATACTGTGAGGACATTCAGCTGTGAGTTACTATCTCAGCCTGTGGAGTAATCAGCCTAAATCAATGCTGTTGTGACAGGTTTGACTGTAAGTAGCCTAGCCGTGCCTAGCTGCTGCACAGGATTGGGCCCCCAGTTCTCCCAGTCTAGTAATGCTCTTACATAATGCTGGGACATTTTATTTAGCTCACATGCAGATAGATTGTAGGCGCACAGTAACCCTACACAGCTTACTGCTTTATGTCACTCAAGTGGGCTGAATGCACACTGGAGCACATAAAAGCAAGAGTACATATTTAGTACAGCTTATCCATATGAAGGTTCAGTGTTAACCAGTTATATGGACACACCATCCAGACATAGTACTGGACTGGCTGGAGCTGAAAGTAGCACCATGGCTCGTATTTCGGCTGCCAAGGTGCCACTGAGCTAGTGATGTAATTGCTTGTATGTGCGTCACATCCTCCCGCCCCTGGGGCTCCTCATAGCCAACCAGCAGCCAGCACTGCAGGAACAGGAAGAACCATCTGGACCTGGCGCTTTTTTCATGGCGGGGGTGTTGAGATGAGGACGATGTCTAAGTTTAAAGGCAGAGTAGACAAAAATTAGAGATGAGAACATACACCCTCATTCTGCTGATCTCTCCTGTGTATCCTGAACTCGGGCTGTATACAGAGAAAGACAATGCGACGTGGTTTCATAATACTATAAGGCACATGAATCCAAAACAATCACTGGACTGTCGTGTTATTTCTGTGATGAGTCAAGGAGAGGAGACGCACCTGACAAGTCCTGACAGCAACTGGTCATTACAACCATCAGTCACCTGTTTTTATTCCATCCCTCTCTGAAAAGACTTGATTGGCCACAGTCTGGAGATAGAGCTGAGAGAAGGTGCAGAAGTTTAGTTTTTTCTTCTTTTTTTGTCGCGATTTGCTGAAAGGTTAGAATGGAATTTTTGCCAAATGACATCAAATAAAAATCACTTGCTCCTTCTTGAACTCCAACATTTTAATAGCTTTTTTAAATTTATTTGTATTTACTAAACTTGGCATAAGCCAGTCAAAATTTCTTACCTCAGGGCTTAGTTTACTCTTTGCATCCTTTGTAGTGCATCATTTGTTTCACTCTAATGTGAGTAGCTCAACTTGTTTTAAGCTCTATAGGACCAGCTTGTCTTGCACACAAACCACACAATAAATGACACAAGCCTGCATGCCTTATATGAATGTTTGGAGTATGATTTTGGCATGCCTCACAATGTCTGGTATTTTTGTAACAGAGAAACCCCAAATGACAGCTTTTTTGTCCGTCTCAGTAGTGTTTACATATGGACATGTTAGGAGAATGAGCTTGTTTTTGTTTTTCAAAGTCTATAAGGGTGGGAAAGCCATAAACTTTTTTTTCTGTCTTTTTGTTTTCCTGATTTTTATAGTGAAGACAGAGCCAAGTTTCCCACCCCTTACTGCACTGTACTTTTCCTATTCTATCCTCCTCTTCTATGCTTCTCTCTCGTCTTTTTCTCTCCTCTAGTCTGAGTCACACCACATTGACTTCTGCTGTAAACCCTCAGCACTTAACACCCCCACCATCACTATCTGCAGATAATATCTAGGAAAAAAACATTTTGACAGAAAGAGAGCATAAATATAGTTTTACTTACTACTAAAACACTAGAATGAAAAGGTAGCACAGACTGGCAGATTTGGTTACTTGATATGGTTACTTGATATAGATGTACTTTCACATATATTGGCATGTATTTTTTTTTAAAAATTGAACAGCTTTGATAAAGACAAAAATGTTTACACTTAAATTGTCAGTGGAATTAATTATCAGTTACAGTTAAAAGGCTTCAAAAGTAAAAGTACATGCCTATTAGTGTTCAAAGAGAAATATTTTATGTTAATTTCCGGATTCCAAAATAAATGCAGAACTAAAGAAGCTTGTCTTAAATGTCACTTGGTCCTTATATCTGGTTATTAATATTAAAATCAGCTGACTGTTCAGATTGAATGGGTGAAATCCTCCTCGGGTTTTAAGTTCTGTTATCAGACACCACACATCTTTAGTTGCAGAGTGTTATGTAAGCCAGCACTTCAATCAGGCTCACTCAGAAGACCTACACAATATGCTTTAGAATAGTAACAGGACGACCAGTTCAGTTTGTGATGTTGTACTTGGTCACAGTAGTGCTTTAAGCAAAATGCTAACACATCAACTATGGCAACTTGATGGCTCGTGGAACATATGTTGAATTTCCATAAATATATATAATCGTCATCGGAAAATGTTTACTAAGTGGCATGAGGTTTTTTGCAAAAGATTGAATGCGAATAGAGGAAATGGAAACACATACTTCTTAAGGTGATCAGCTGTTTACTGTGTCTCTCCAGATATTCCAATAAAATGTGAAAGCATGTCTGGTTGTGTGGACTGATGAGGAGACCAGATTACTCCTCTGTTTCATCTATGAAAATGGACGTCACAGCAGTTTTAGATGGAACACAAAAGCAGAATGCTCAGTTTCCTCTGCTGTTTTTTAGAACTACATGTTATACATCCTACTTAACAGAGCCAAGATTATTGGCTCCCCTCCAGTTTGTGGAAAAGCACATAATTCACAGTTTATGGAAACACAACTCCTGTTATTTGTGTTGGTCTTAGTTGATAACTAACACTAAACATAAAGTAGGCTCGTGAGGATGATGGGAATTTTGTGGTTTTTTTCCTAATTATAACGAGAATTATGTTATTGACAGTTTCTTCTTGATGATAAGTATCTCGTCTAATGTCATTGTCTTCCGCTTATCTGGGTCCAGGTTGCTGTGGCAGCAGCCTCAGCAGAGGAGCCCAGACAGCCCTCTCTCCAGCCACTTCCACCAGCTCTTCCGGGGGAATCCCGAGGTGTTTCCAGGCCAGCTGAGATGATAATTTTATAGATGCGTGTGTGTGTGTGTGTATATATACACACATATATATATATATATATATATATATATATATATATATATATATATATGTACACACACACACACACACACACACACACAGTAATAGTTGACATTTTAGTTTTAAACAAAGTCTGACAATAGATGTTTTCTTTTCTTATACATAAAATTCTGTTTAGGTGCTTCTATGAAAGTGATACCTCAAAACAGGACATGGGGGCTAAAAATTCAAACCAGATACTGTTATGAAGCAAATTTGGAAGCACTTTGGGTTTGTTTTAAAAATAAATATTTACTGAGATTAAGGCTGCACGATTAATCGATTTTAAATCGAAATCGGATTCTTTAATTAGGACAATTTTTAAAAAAGGGAAATCGTAAAATCGATTTCATCTCTCTCATGCCTCCGGGCCGCGCGCCTCCGCGTGCCCGCGGGCTACCGTAGGCTCTTCCTGTGACAGCGGTCTTTCACAGAAGTCCGTGTAATGACCGGACGTTAAATCTGTTCATGAACCCGCAGTACGTATACCAATATAAGCCGTGGCTTCACGCACGGATCCCGCAATTGAAATATAACTGCAAGCGGATCACTCATCTTCCGTTGTCCCGGATCTGTACCGTACTGTCTTCTTCCGAACCGGGTCCGGGTCTCGGGGTCATCAGCCTCAGCAGAGGAGCCCACACAGCCCTGTGCCCACACACATGCACCAGCTCCAGGGATAGAATCCCTCCAGTGTGTCCTGGGTCGGTCTATTCCACGCACGGATCCCCCAATTTAAATAGAACCGCATGGGGAACACTCATATTAACCTGGTCCACGCACACACGCACGACTGATGCCTGTCACTGACTGACACTGGTATCACTTCTGTGGGCCAGATACCCAGAAAAGAAAGAAAAAAAAACTTTTTTTTTTTTTTTTTTTAAATAATTAATTTAGTCCTCTTACTTGCTAAATTTTTCACTCACTAATGTAAGTTCTGTAACACAAAACCAAATATTATTTATGTTTTGTAAGATGTTGAAATTTATTTAAAGCTGTTAGATAAATGTGGAAACAAAAAGGTTGTAACAACTATCAGTATTTGCTCTGATTTGGACATTTTCTTATAGAGTATTCCCCCTGACAAACTTATGTTATTTTCTTGTTGTATACATTGTTTGTGTACTCTACTTCATTTCAAAGATTTAATGAAGAGAAAAAACAAAACAAAACTGTAGGTTCATCACGTGATCCCATCACAGCTTTGAGGTCAGAGCAGTGGCTTGCATTGTGGGCTGCTCACGAAAACGACATGTTGACTGCTGTTGCCTTTTCTAGTTATACCCAAAAATCGAAATCGAAAATCGAGTTTTTAGAGGAAAAAATCGGGATTTTTTTTTTTTCCAAAATTGTGCAGCCCTAACTGAGATAAAAGAGAAACTATTTTTCAGATAAAACACTTTTTTTTTTTAAATATTTTTTTATGCAAAAATCTGCATTTAACACGGTAAAATGGACATGAAAATTACGCGCTACAATTTTTTTGAATATCTTTTTATTCTCTCACAGGTACATTTGGGGAATCGAACTAATTATGAAAGGAAGGGTGTTTCACAAAAATGACCGCTGTTGCAAAATCACTCACGATTTATTTGTGTTTAACTGGGCAGGTTCCACGTGCAGCATGTGTGGACATGATGGGTTACATGCAAAACCTGGAATGAGACTGGCGATTCATGAAAAACCTGCATGTCTGGATTAGAAAAACCACTAGGATCGTCACATTTAACAGTGTCTTTATTTATAATGGTATATGACCATTTTCACTCATGTTTTCCAGATCAAATGCACTGACACTTAGATAGCTTTTCATGTCTCAATTTTTGGTCCTATTTTTGGCTCCAATATTTTATTAAAAGTTCATTAATTTTGGGATGGCTCAGAGGAAGAGTAAAATTTATTTTGCATTTATCTGAGGTCATCATTAGGTACATCCTGGGGGGAAATATGTCAAAATTTCTCTTTTATTATTAGGTCTAAATAGCTGGCAAAGTGTTAGGTACCAAAATGAACCCAGTTTCATAGAAGCACCCATTTATATTTTGTCAAAATTAATATTGTGCTACAATGTATTTTAATTATGTGTACCATCCTAAGCTCAAATTCACCAGCTAATATGGTCCTATAGATATCCATAGAGTGATAAGTGATAAATCCCAAATGTGAGTGTTGTTTTAAAGTAATGAAATCATGATTACACAAACACACCTACCCTCTGTTAACAAAGGACACCTCAGGGGCTCATTGTGGCAGAGTTAAGCACATTGTTTATTAACAACAGTGTGAGGTTGACTTAATTTGAGACTCATCACAACTATCTTCTTTCCTTTTCTCCATTGTCTCACCTCCTTCAGTCCAACAGCTGGCTTCAATATTGAATGAGCCGATTCCACTGAGTATCACCCCCAGCACTGCTTCATGCTCTCACTAAACCACCTGACAGTCAGTATGTCCTGTTGTACTTGGTTAAGGTTCTTTTCCGCTACTTACTGAGATGATTTTAGCAGTAAGATATTGTAATTCATGAACAATGCACTGTTAATAAATACTTCTGTTGAATGAGAGTCAACAGAGTTTAACTTTAAGTCTCACATGCATGCAGAAGAAGATAAATTATTAAAAGAAGTTATTCAGTCAAACCTATCATGAAGTTAATGTGTATTTGGCCATGTTGAAACTTTGGCCTTGTGTCTCAGCCAGTTAATTCTAGCGACGAACCACCTTGGTCTGCTTGTGACACAACTGACACACTTTTCACAAGGCCATGGAAATGCGCTGCTCGAGTTGCTCAATTTGGACACCCCTTTCAGGAGCGGTCAAAGGCTTGGGCATTCATGATTGACTGGGTGGCTTTGGTTACCAAGAGACACTAGTTTGTCCTACTGCCCTAGAATCCAGTACCCACAAGTGGTCACATTGCAGAATTGAAGTGCTGTAGGAAAGATTTAATGTTAGATGTGGCATTTTTGTTGAATTAAAATGACTAAAGCTGAATTTGAAATAAATTTTTAACCAAAGTATACTGTTAAAGCAGGTTTGTGGCTCAACTAAGGTTTAGAAATTTCCAATTTTTATCTACCTTGTCCAGCACTGCTGTACTCACACCATGTCCTGTTACATAACTGGTATTAGTTAGACAATGAGTTTGCAAAGGGCTGCTCTTGCCTGAATAAGAGGTGCTTAGGGGCCCCGACTCCAGTACATACATGTGGGCAGCATTAAGTCAACAAGGACACTGTGGTGAACACAGCAAACCACAGGTGATGGCTTTTACAATTTTCTTTTGACATTACAGGGAAGGAGAATGGGGAAATAAGGAGGAGGTGAATCCTGACTACAATGACCCACTTGAAGTGATTTTACGTTTTTGTGGTCAGTGGCAGGCTGTTTACTGTAGGTTTTCATTGCATTTTAACCTACATCCCTCTGATTTAGCTAATGTGTTGTTAAAGGTGTTAATAACTGAACTGAAATCACCTGGCTAAGTCTGTGGCTGGAATTTAATCCTGCAAGCTTTTGGCACTCCTTCAACCATGGTTGCCTACCCCAGAAAGACTGCCATTGTTAATGGTGCTTATTCATACAGTGTTGACCTAACACTGTAAGAAGGCTGAGTAGCACAAGAAGTTGGGAAATGGGATTTGTGTGCATCTACACAAAATGTTTACTTCAGATTAGAAATTTGAAACTGGATGACCTTTAAATCCTACATCAGAAAACATCCAATTTGGTATATTTGAATGGAAATTTGACACTTTTGATAACTTTTGGCTTCATAACTTTTACAGGAAATGATTTTGCATCTTTTCTATGAATGCTTACCTCTCGTGATGAAAGTACTTTTACAATGGCTCAAAGCTTGTTTACCATTCGACTTATGTACCGTGTCTGAATTGTTCAGCTGCTAAACAACACCTTGGTTTGCAGCAGACAATAACGGGTGTGTATGTGAGAGCGAGGGCAAGGTGGTGGTGTGTCAGTCTGGGTCGAATGTGTGTTTGTTTGTTAGCAGTGGGAGAATAATAGCAGCTGAGTTCACAAAACAGAAGAAGAGTTCTCCTCAGCTGGAACTATACTAACAGCCCTCAGCCAATCAGGGCCTGTTGCTATGTGTGCTGCGAGTCTGCCCCTTTGTGTTGCAGAGGGGGAGAGAGGGACACACTCACAAATACATCATAGACTTTTGAGGGATCATCACAGTAAATCAAGTAGGAGGAGGCTCTAAAAGTTTTCCAGCATGCAGGCTCTAAGGACAGCAGCTCTTCGGGGGGAAAAAAACAAGATACTAGTTTTTAGTATTTAGTATAGTTGTTAACTTTCAAGACCTAAACAATGTATAATGATAAAGTATGCTGATAACTAATATGAAACTAGAATTCAAGATTTGAGCTGATTCTTTGACATTTTTACAGTGTTCAGAACAAAATCAGTTTCTTGGCAGACCTCACCACCACTTCCACTGATTTGAACATTGTAATACAAGGCAGACAAAAACAGGAAAGGTGAGCTGGCAGTGACGTGTGATCCGTGTTATAAAACACTGTGGAAACGCAGTTGACCCTGTTATTACAATTGATGTCGAGCAGCAATCCTGTGATGTTTTACCACGAAGGGGAGAACAACAGTACATGTAGCAGGACAGGGTTACCTTCAAACATACTCGAGTGGCGTAAACACCGAGACATCATTACGCAAACAGTGCAACACACAGAACATGATCACCTAAACACAGCATAACAGACTGTTTCAGAGTATATAATGCAAGGACATGTTTAGTCAGAGCGCCACAGAAAACAGTCACAAGCTGTGTATATACCACACACTCACCGCACAAGAGGAGCACTAATTGTCTTAAAACTCTTTGTTGTCAAACTGCAGCTGACTGTCACATACATACAAAGACGCATATTGGTTGGTGCAGCTCATTCCTACGCAGACACTCTTCAATCACCGTGATGCGAATGTTTAACACATTGTCTTGGTTGCCTTGGTAATACTTGGCCTTTCTCTCCCCCCGTCTTTCCAGGACAGGAGTTGTGATCATTGGTCTCTGCTCTCCAATAGTCCTAGAATGAGAATCAGTCAGAAACCGGCTTAGTGCCAAGTCGGTTTTCACATACCAAGAACTTGTTTTGGTCTGTTGATGCAATAACAATAACAAGCTTCAACAATAGACAACAGACATAGTGTAACAACATCACAACAATAAATAGTTTAAGTAGTAGTAGTAAATTCAATATTTAGTAACACGGATACAAGTGGGTGCTTTTATGAAACCGGTACCTAAAAGCAGGACAGAGGAGCTAAAAATTCAAATAAGATGTAGACTGATGTTATGAAGCAAGTTTGGAAGCACCTTGGGTCTATTTTGAAAAAAAAAATTTACTGCAATAAGAGAAACTATTTTTCAGATATGACACATTTTTATTTGCACACATACAAAAATCTGCATGTAACACGGACACCAGTCTACCGTATCTTCTATAATGAACTCCCCCGTCTTTTTCTTTTAAGTTTATTTCCCCAATACCCACACTATTATGCAAGGCAAATTCACAGATGACTCGGTGATATCTGAGTTTTCCCCTGAAATTATGACTAATCAGTATTCCAGCAGTGCGCAGATGACTCTGCATGCAATGATTACCCTGGCGTAACCAAGGTAAAAAGGACACAAAAATTACACGCTACTATGTTTTTATTCTCTTACAGATTACATTTTGGGAATTGAAGTAAATATGCAAGGCAGAGTGTTTCACAAAAATGACTGCTGTTGCAAAATCACTCACGATTTATTTGTGTTTAAATGGGCAGGTTCCGCACGTAGCGTGAGTGGACACGATGGGTTATGCATGAAACCTCAAATGAGACTACCGATCCATGAAAACCTGCATGTCCGGATTAGAAAAAAAACATAGGACCAGTGGCCCTGTAGCTTACCAGCACTTCCTATCTGTTCTAATGGGGAAATTTTTCAAAGTCACACCAAATCCAGAATCAGAGCCAGATCCAAATAATTTCACTAACTTTTGTTGACATCATCAGAAAGAAGCTGTATACTAAGTTTGAAGTCAATCGGAATTGTAGTTTCGGAGAAGAAGACGATTGAAATTTTTGTAACGGACGACAGACGCCGCTGCCGGAGGCCGCATGACGACAATAGCTTACAGCCTATTGGCCAGTAAGCTAATGACTGGGATCGTCAAATTTAACACAATGTCTTTATTTATAGCGGTATATGAAACCATTTCAAGTGATGTTTTCAAGATAAAATGCACTGACACTTAGGTAGCTTTTCATGTCTCAATTTGGGTCCTATTTTTGGCCTTGATATTTTATTAAAAATTCATTAATTTTGGGATGGCTTAGAGAAAGAGTATAATTTTTTTGCATTTATTTGAGGTCATCATTAGGTACATCCTGGGGGGAAATATGTCAAAATTTCTCTTTTATTATTGGGTCTAAAAAGCTGGCAAAGTGCTAGATACCAAAATAAACCCAGTTTCATGGAAAGACCCAAATACATTGCACCGTAACAGAATAACTAGAATAAATGGCAATGGCTTAAAGTGACAAATTTAGTGGTAAGACATAGACAAGTGAATATGAATAAATGTGATGTATGCGTCATTTGTATCTGTGGCTTGTTGCAGCTGGGAAGCAAATCTTTGCTTTGAGGTTTTGGTCCTCACGATACTTGGCCTCAGAATAAGTTATTTGTGAGGCCAGTACAAGGAGCTCAAAAGACTTCATTATCACACAAGTCAAGATAACAAGAGGGTTGGGTATGATGTTGTCAGTGTCGAAGCCAGCTCATACAGTACATGTCTTTAGTGAGGAGCTATAAATGTCTGTGAACGCCACAGCTTTCTCTCCCTCAACCCTGAAGATCGAGGTAGAAAGTGTCAGGTCCTGCTGCTTTGCGGGGGTTTTGCTTCCTAAAAGTCCTATTAACTTCTCATTCCTAAATCAAGATAGTGGTTGTGTAAAGGCAGGGGGAGGGGAGGGCTCTGAGGAGGGCAGTTAATCTTGGAGGGGGGGCTAGCCAGTGGATGATGTCACGGGGGATAGTGACAGGACTGACCAATTGCCTTTCAAATCTACAGGAGTACTTATTCAGGTCAATGGCTGGCCTTGTTGATAATTTCAATTGCACAAGCTTAACTAAGCCCAACCCACAACTTTTGGGTCACCTTTTTCTCTGTAAAGATCTATATATTCCAGGGTAGAATCACTCTGGTCTGACATCATGAATCTTCCAGGTCAACCTCTATCTTTGTACTCGGTCATCTGAACAAGCCACAATTTGGACCTGATAGAGTTGTTTTACTCTCCACATCCCAGAGTAGCATGAATGCAGGTAAGTAGCATGAAGCATGGCACTGCTCTAGAAGTAACACCACATTTAACAAAGTGTGGAGAGAGATGTCACTCAATCCACTACCATTTTGTGAAGCAGAAAAAAACTCTGAATTGTTGGGCTTCCTTGTTATATTTTTTTAATGACTAAATTGACCTGTAATTTCTAGCTTAGTCACTTTTTTGTTGTAGACAGGGGTTCATTGGAAATGTAAAATGAAGATAGCAGAAGAGAATAGTCACCCAGTTGCTGGTTTTTACCAACAGGTTCATCCTGTGAGTCAGATCACAGTTAAATGAGTGCCTTGGGTTCATGTTGCAGTGAGAGGAGTGCGCTGTGTAAAAGTGGCAGTCGGAACTAACTTCATTAGTAACACTGAATTTAAGAAAAAAACAATTGTTTCAAGAGGGTGTTTTTGGAACTTCACCAAATGAATTAGAAATCAGTAAAATATTAGGATAGTACTCAAGTTGTAAAAAATGAGGCTGACCTAAAAAAAAAAACAAAAAAAAAAGCACCAGTCGAACAGTCAATACCTGGCTTACTGCCATTGTTTCAGTCAGCTGTCCAAACATGTGGCCATTAGTTACTTGTCCAAGTCAGAATGTGATTATTTTCTGCTTTCAGTAGAACTCCTGTTTTTCACATGGGAAGTCAAGTAACTTGAGTAAGAAGCGAGTGTAAAAATAGACACCACAAGACGACTTCTCTTGTCTTATTTGGTTTCTTTGCTTGCAAGACTTACTAGGAACTACTGCCTTGAAACATACATCATAACTCACCGGTCAGTAAAGGTACAGTATCGTAAACACAGCCCCAATCAAAGTCACTGGTCAGTCATCCAGGATTTGCAGCCACTAAAGTTAGTTTTGATTGTAAAAATGTGATTTAAGTTTAACTTGTAAACCTCATGACTGATTAACTGTTCAAGTCACTGGGTCAGACCTGGGAAGATTAACGTAATACTTTTAATGCATGCTAAATGTAGTTAGATTAACATAAAGGCTCCAGTAACACAAGGATAAGCACTGGTTTTGTTTCTAAAACAAATGATGATAAGTTACGTCTCAAATACTGTATGTATAACCTGTTATAAATAAAGCATAGTTGGTTTAATAACATTATGAATCACTGTGAGTCCTTTGTTATGGTGGTTCTTCTCATGTCAGATCAGTCTAAAATTAATTTCACCCTGGAGGAAGAACAATTAAGCTAAAAATCCAATACACTGCCTGAAAGAAAACCCATTTTTTCATGTTTTTGTCTGAATAAATGACCATCCAGCAAATTCACTCAAAACAACAGACTTAACTTATTGCTTTATGCTTTAGTTGGCAACAGTGAACAGCTTTCAGTATCAAGATTGATCGATATATTTTTTTTAATGTGCACTCAAAGTGCCCGACCCTACAAGAAACCACAAAACAACGCTGCAGTGGTGGCATTAAAATACAATTCATTAGTGAATTAAAATTTTATTTACAGCCCAAGTCAGGTTTTCCAAAACCATATAACCAAAAGAAATTAGAATATATAGAGAGCATTTTATGAAAAGGTTCCTGACTTGTTTGGGAAATTTTAGTGACTGAAATTCTGTGCAGAAAGATAAATTCCAAATATCTAAGCGCATAACAGTATAATAATTTTTTTTTTCCAGTTTTATGTCTGTTGCAAGGATTTGAAGAAAAACGGTCTTACATCACCATTAAGTTACTCTGTGGCAGGAAAAATTTCATAATTTTTAGAACTGTTGGAAAAAGTCCCTGTTTTTGTTTGTGTTTCACTACAACAACGAGGTTCTATTTTCGTTCTTAGAACTCTGTTTTAAGGGTCTTTTTGGCCCCTGCTTCAGGGTAGTTGCTTTTAAAGTGTGAGGGAAACTGAAAGTGGCATAGTCCACCCGGATTGGTCCAGACACATATGTCTGTTGACTGCTGAACCCCAAAAATGTTTAATTGTCTTATACTACATTGTAAAACGGAGTCATAAACAACAGCCTTAAAAACAGAAATTAGCTTTAAGGTGAAACATGAAAAAGTTGACTGATATTGACTGATAATCACTTTCAAGTTTAGTTCAGGCTTTACTGAGGTTTAACTGTGTTAAGACACCTTGAAATGAAATGACTTTAGCTCTTAAAGAGAAGCACATGGAAAGTTTGCATCCACTACAGGGTGAAGCGATTCAGAAAAGTTGAAGCTGGAACAGGATTACAAAAAAAAATAAAAGTTGCTATGCCAACCGTCAGCCGTATTACGTCACTTGATGGTTCGTACTGGCGGTGCAAGTGCAAACAAAGAAAAGGCCCGTGAAGGTCAGAAGTTCTTGGAGCCACCCTCCTGTGGGAGACTTTCCTATCAGAAAGTCCCCAGAACTGTTAAATGCAAAAGCACCTAATGAATGCTGAATATAAGAGTCTGTTCAGCATGGACCAGATTGTGTTAACAGAACAGTACTTACTGTACATACTGACAGTAAGATGACCTCTGCTGGCTTGGCTTTGTTTTAGGCTTGTTTTAAGTCTTTTGTTTTCCAAGTCACACCTTGTATGTTGTTAAGTGTTTGGGCAGAAAACATTCTTGTAAAATGTAATCCCTCTGATGTATAGGGGAAAGGAGCTGCAGGTTAGTCGTCTTGCAGACCAGCTGGTGTCCAAATATAGTGAGACTGCAGATCTGGCCATGGAACAGAAAAGATGGCATTGCAAACAATTCCCACGGTGGTGGTGAAATGCAGTTGCCAGGGCTGCTGACACTTCAGATTTGCCACCTGCTTTGTTAACAGTGTATCTGATTACATTAAAACTGGATGGGCTTGCTCTTGTCTTGGGGTTTACACTAAATGGTCATCATACAGTGTTAAGAAGCCTTACCTAGTGGTGGATTTGAACCATTCGTAATACTTTAAGTATTACATGAGTAGTTTGTTGTTAGTGATCCTTCAGCCAAAATACAAAACACAGATTCAGATAAATCTTTACTTAATTGGAAAAAATGTTAGTGGTACCCCTGAGACATCCCCAAATTACCCAAAGCCTCTGACAACAAAGCTTTATTAAGTATTCAGTTTGCATACAAGACCACAATGCCAGCTGTGTCAGCGATTTGCTTGTCCTGTTGAAACTTTTGTCCCAGTTTCTTTATATATATATATATATATATATATATATATATATATATGTGTGTGTGTGTGTGTGTGTGTGTGTGTGTGTATATATATATATAAAATCTCACGATGTGCATATATCTGGCAGTTCACCACGTTAGCTGTTTTGTTAGATAGCTGCAGCCTACAGACATTATCACAGAATCGTCAAATATTTCATTGCAAGGACATACACTTTGAAATCACAGAGAGAGAGAGGGAAAGAAACAGAAAATGAGCGCTACCAAGTTGTGTCTATATTTATCTCACCGGGGGCTGCAGTAAGGAGATTTAGCTTGGAAGAACTGTCAGTGTAATCTCCCTTTCTACCTCTGTATATTTATTACAGAAGTGCAGCTGTATGTGTGCGTGTGTGTGTGCGTGTGTGTGACAGATTCTTGATGAAGTGAGAATCATAATTTTTTGTGTGATATTGTCTCACACTACTCTTAGTTGCTATTTAAAAGTAAATCCATTGGCTTTGTCATTTTCTTGAGCTTTGGAGGACTTTAGTTCTGGTGGTACTGTGCTGTGATGAGAGCCTTATACTGTGCACCAGCTTCATCATAACATATTCTATGGTTGTGTCTATTTGTTTTTTATGTGACTTTGTTTATAGGTATGTTTTTCTTTGTCTTTTCTTTGTACCATTTTAGGTATGTGACAATCATGTTGTTTGTTGAAGCTACTTGAGCAAGAAACTATGAATTAAAATAGCAGCTTTAATATCATTCAGCCTTGTTGTGCTTGGGTAAATGCATTTTCAGCATGTTCTCACATGATTCAAGGTCAAGACTTTACAGCATTTCAATTTTCTTTGCATGTGTGTCAGGTATTTAGTGATTCTACAATGAGTGGTGAGAGTGCAAGGAAATCATTTTTTGGAGTTATTTCCCATCAAGGGCACCTGGTTCTGCACCTGATGAGACTGGGACTTGGCATTTGGGAAGGTTAAACCTCCTCTCTTTGGTCCTATTCAGAAGGAGGTAGATATCATTGTGTGTTAAGCCGACACACCTAAGCAAGCTCAGCTTGCTGCTGCACTGTAGCTGCCTGGAAATGCCCTTAACTCACAGACTCCTCGCTGGTCTGTTATCTTGTGTCTGCAGGCCCGCTAAAATTCAAATATCTTATTATATAAATATAATCAAACCTCAAAATTGTATGAGTTTGAAGGCATGTATTTAGTCTTGGATGTCTTCTATGGTGTCCTTCCTGTGATGTGTTTCGTAAGGAATTGGTCCAGTTACTCAGCCGTGTATTCCACATATTTTTTTATTATTATTTATTCATCTTCAGAGACTTGACTGAGCCCCACTGGAGCAGTTGAGGCTTAAGTGTCTTGCTCAGGGAAACCTCGACAATAGCGGTGGATGTTATTCATTTACTTCAGACTGAGCATTTAAACTAAAGTCGATTGGTCACAATTAAAGTACCACATCCGTTCTTGGAGTCTCTCTTTCTTTTCTTTTTTTTATCAAAACATTATAGGTCATTTGATTATACAACACTGAAATACTTTTTGTAGCAACCTAATTAATTTAACTTAATTTAGCTAACTTCATTTGGCAATCTACCCCTATAAACATGGTGTATTCATCCTTGTACTTTTGCACTTTAGTCCATCTTATTTTTTATCCTTTTCCTGCCTGGTCTGTAGATGTTTGTTCTAATATTATAATAACATACTACATTCTAACGGTAGCTTTTGACATTCTAAATCCTAATGAGATAAGGAAATGTCTGTCAACTATAATCTACTGTCGCATTAGGTAGAAAGCATTGTGTTTTTTACCTTAAGTCAGCTTATATAAATGCTACTCCAGTCACATTTTAATTTTGGAACATTTCAATCATGGTTTTAACTTACAAATCAGAAACATAAATATGATTTCCTGTCTGCCTTTTGAACTATCTTTGTATTTCCTTTCCTTTTCAAGACATCTCTGTCTCTTTTGGTGTCTGTAGACCTCCTGCCTGTTTTCCTCTGATGTATGTCTCTCCCTGGTTGCTACTCTGCAGTATATTACTTCATTCAGTGTGTGTCTGTGTAACAGTCAGGCTTTGATACCAAGAAGCCCAGTTATACAGTAGGTGAGCTCATTCGTCTAGAGCTCCTGCTGCCTCTTTTTGCTCCTCTGCCACTGCCTTTTGTCTCCACTTCCCCAGCAGCAGTGGTGCAGAGGAAAAGACCAGCAAAATTAGCAGTGCGAATCGTACCGTCTGCCTAATTTGCATGAAACATGATCATAAACAAATGACACATATAGAATGCAGCACTCCGGTTCCTTGTCTGTCTGAGCAGGGGAGGATGGGAGTGGTTTTGCCATATGGGTACTTACTGAGCATTCAAATTAGCTGCGAGTAAGTGTATGTGTGGGAATGTGTGTGTATTTGAAGAGAGCGGAGCAGCTTTTGCTATAGAAGGAGGGCCAACCATGCAGTGATTGTGTGGCCACAGTGTGCAGATTAATGGGTCAGTTTATTTCAATGCGTGTGTGTCTGTCTCTCACTTGGCCTGTATCTCCTTCAATCTATCCATCTGTCTCTGTTGAAATAGCAAAAATAAATCTTAACACTGGTTCCAACAATATGTATGGAGATTAAATAAATTCAAAGGGTGTCTATGTGACTAATTCAGCTCAACCTAATCTGCCCATTATTACTACAGACACACACATAAAGACAAACCATCCAAGATGCCACAAACAGTCACTGACATGTGTGACTTGTTTATCTGTCTCTCACCGGCCTTGAGTTGTAATGAATCATACCAAAGTGCACCCCACTGTGTGTTTACTCTAAATACTCTGTCAGTTATTGAGGGTGACCACTGTGCTCTTGTCCTGGAAGCCTTTTTCCATCCCACATGACTCTGTACTGATCTGCTGGCCCGAGGACATGGAGACAACGGAGAGGTGTGTATGCGCTTACGTGTGCGCAGGCATACAAGCCAAACCAGCCGATCTGTAGGCAGGACTCCAGCTGCACTTGGTGGCAAGCAGTCACAGGTCTAATAATAAGATGCCTGAATCTAAATCCGACCTGTTACATAATTTACATCACACATTATCAGGAGACAGAGGAGAGGTCATGCGTGTTGGAAAAAGGGATATCTCTGCTCAGTTGTTCATTGCATAATTTGAGATTGAGGGGCTTCTTACTTTGAGGGCTGAACCTGGTGAATTTTTGCATCTTTCAGTAGCATTCAAAAAGAAGAAGCCTAGTTTACTAAAGGACCTCATGTAGAGACGGAAAAAAATCAATCATTTCTGGCAGACTCATTAATTCAGTGAGTTTTCATATAAAATGATGAAACCGATTTGATATTTTAAAGAGATGGGGAGGCAGGAATGAATTGGTCACAGTCCAGTGGGAAAGGGAGGAGAAGGAAAAGGCAGAATTGAACATTGAACCAAGCTTGTGAGCCTTAGTGATTGGTAAATAACACTGTTTCTTATATAGATTCCCAGATCCTGTAGCTTCTGCAGCTGAATGAAGTACAAAATTAAAGCCTCGTTCTGAAAGCTTTCATCTTTCATGTCTATGGCAGATTTCCTGCTTCTGTGCCTTTTTTGTGCTGTCCATCTACATTCTTGTCACCTCTTGGCTTTTTATTCAGTTCTTTGTGGTGGTATGTGTGTGAGTGTGTGTGTGTGTGTAGGCTTCATAGGAATGTTCTATTCAGGCATGACGCCCTAAAGAATGACAGCTCTCATCTATGCGTACATAGGCTGGGCCCCTTAACCAAATCCTCCATCACTAGCCTTTTGTCCTGCAAACCACATGTGTGTGAGCGCAGAGCCATGTGTATGTTGAGATGTTTTGAGAGGATTTGTATATTTGATGTGTATTTATTTCTTTTCATTATATCTTTGTTTGTTTGTAGCCATATGTGTGTTTTTTACATGTTTGCATTAGGGCTGTAAGTGTATGTATATGTTCCAGGGTTAATCTTTCTTAGAAAACAGCAATCTGACACCCACTGTGCACACATGACTGGGGTCTGTATAGTATGTTGTGTGTAGGGGACCCTTTTTCCCCTCCCCTCTCTTTAATCACACTCCCTCCTTTCGTCTCCCTGTGCTTCCTTTCTGTTCTGCTCCTTGCCTCTTTCACAGAGCATCACCTTTAGCCCAAATCCCAGGATAGTGGCTGCTTCCAGCACACACTGGGATTACACCTTAACTGCTCTTCAGGCAGTAGTAGCCCACTATATCCAGTACGCAAACCTAACACCATGTAAAGGTGTGGGTGATGGACTCTGTGACCTTGAATCACAACCTTTGTCATAAATATCACCTCTCTGCTGTCGCCCACTCTCTTTTGTTCTCTCAGCATTATTCTCATGCCCCATTTGTTCTTGCCTTTCCGATTCCAGCCTTCAAATAAAAGGAGTTTGTGCCTGAATAAAGCCTGCTTCTCCTTCTCCATCTCTTTCACCCTGCTCTTATTCAGCCTACAGCTGGCTAACAGACCCCCCTCTCCTACCCACCCTCTCTCCCTCCTCATGTTTTGTGTTGGATTGCGCCTCTCTCCACGTGCAGCAGCAGCTCAAAGGCATGTAGGAGGAGTTCCCTGCGAGGAATGTGCGTGACTCGCTGGCTGGTTGTGATACACACACACAGCAGCAGCGTTCTGTAGAGCCAACTCAGAGGGACTCTGTTCTAGCCAGTCTCGGTCTGGTGGGTGGGGGGACAGCATGCCTATAAGTGTGTGTTTCCATGCATCTATCCTCATGAGAATCAGTCATCCTCACAATGATTGCAACTGCTTTTCATGACTTCATTTATTGTAATGTGTAAAATAAAGGTAGATTTTGGTGTTTGGCTCAGGTTCCAGAAGTGTTACAGCAACTGTCGACAGCTACTGCAAGGCTGTGTGATTTTGTGTGCAGAAAGAAAGCTGTGATTCTCAGTGCTGCTGTGTGTCAGCTGACTTCCTGCAGATTTCTGGGAGTTTTCTCTGGAGAAGCACAAGAGATAGAGAGCTAACCTTCTGCTATAAATACCAGCATTTGAATCTGAGCTTCAGTTGTAACAAAAAGAAACAACATTTCTTAAAATATTGACAGGAGAAAAACTTGTAGCAGTTGCCATAATTGATAGAAATACACATCTTAAAGTAACTTAAGACTTAAAAGAAAGCAAATCAACATGAAGCATAGATTGAATGTGACTAATGTTTTAGTCTCTTAACAGTCTGTCTGCTTCCAAATAGCTGTTACCTTGAATAGAGCCTTATATTCTCCAATTTTGGAGGAAGAAAATATTCCTTCCTGTTAAAGGGACAACCCCTCTCTGTCCTGCAAGATCCTCACCACCATGCCTACCCCACCCTGCTCTGGTAACACTGCTGGAGTTTTAGGAGATTTAGTATAGTAGCTGTACTATTTCTTTTCTATACACTCCTTAAGTTTTTACTGTCTGTGTTTTCTTAATTTTTACGATTTTTTTTTTCATTGTCATACCCATCTGTCCACACATGTATGCGTTATGAATCAAATATAGCCAGTGTGTGACTTCACTCCACAGCTCAGCTGACACAGAAGGACTAAATATATTCCTTTTGAAGTAGCCAAACTGGAAAAGTTGGGTCATCCACTGCCTTTCCCCACACCCGTTCTCCAGCCAAATTTAAATGGCCATATCCCCGTAAGCAGAAACCAGAACACCCACTCCGGCATTCAGTTGTTTATCATGTCAATACAGTTTGCTCTTCATTCATATGCATTGTACTCATTATAACCCAAGGTGCTTAACTTCATCTTCACTGCTTTGGAAGCCTGTCTTTGTGACGTTAAGTGAGTTTAAAGGCTTATAACGATCTTTTGTTTTTCTGCTTTGTCTAGATGCAACTGAGGAGTTTTTTGAGTATGATGCAGAGGAATTCCTGGTGTTCCTGACATTGCTCATCACTGAGGGAAGGACGCCAGAATATTCAGTGAAGGGCAGAACTGAGGGGCTGCATTGTCCACCAGCCCAGTCTGCTATGCCACCTCTTCACAAGCATGAATGCAGCGATAAACTTCCCCAGGTACAGTACTACATTAGCACACGTCTATGTGGAAAACCACTAATCTGTTCCTGAAATCTTACACAAATGGCATTTATTGTCTTTTCTTAGCTAGCTCCAACCACATCTCTGTTATTAAAGACCCCATAATTAATAGGATCTTCATTTTTACATGTCGGGCTGTATATATTTTTATTTTTATGCGACTTCTTGGAACATAGTTCATTAATCCTTAGTCTCCCTGATATAATGAAAAATGAGTGTAGGAGTATAATTCATGAAACAATGTCATGTAAATTAAAAGCACTAAAGATGAATTAACATTGCTTAAGTTATTAGATTACATATAACTTTGTTAATCCTTAAGCAAATTAATTTCTCAGATGCTCAAAGAATTTACAAAACCAGAATAAACATATTAACAGCAAGCATTAAATATACACACTGTCTTTTTATAAGCAGCATCTAGTTATGGAATAATGTAATCTCCGGTTGTAGATTGCTAACAAACATTAACCCTACACTTTTTCTTGTCTGTGTTTCTAGTGTCGACAAGCAAGACGAACCCGTTCGGAGGTGATCCTGCTGTGGAGGAACAACATCCCCATCATGATCGAGGTCATGCTCCTGCCAGACTGTTGCTATGGTGATGAGTGTCCGCCAAGTGACCCTATCAGCGACCCAGTCATTAAGCAAGATGCTCTACTGCTGGAAAGATGGACCCTACAGCCTGTTCCAAGACAGTAAGGCAGACACGTGAACGCAAACACACATACATCATTTTACTATGTCAGTCACATGCAATGCTAGAAAAGTGCATTGGTAAATTTTATATCTCATACCACATTTATTCCAAAGACTGTAAGGGTGAAGACACACCAACCCGACTGCCAATCGTTGCCAGAAAAGGTAGCCCAACTGATCAGTCAACTCCCGTCTCCCCGACACGGTCAAAAAAGTGTAAAGAACACACCAAATCGATTACCGAGTTGAGCGTACGTTCTGCGCTTGTGCGAGACGTAAAACTAGAACTGACAGAACATCTCTCTAGACCAAAACACAGAGCTCACTGTCGTCAGTCATTGTCGTCAGCAGAGAGTTTTGAGTTGTCAAGAAGGGTTGGTGTTGTACTCATTGAACGGATGGATAGTAATAAGACAACACTGGTGTTGTCAGCTCTCGGGCTTCTTCTTGTGGAAGAAGAAAGATGTTGCAGGTGAAAACTGAGGAGAAATTGCATTATGCTAGCAATGCTAACAGTGTTCACTTCATGGAATGAATGAAGTCCATAGGCAACACTGACAGGCACTCATTTAGATACGATATGAGCAGTGAATGGCCTATTATAGAAGACAATAATAGTGTGAAGTACCTTGGCATAGCTGTATTCACATGTAAACCTCTCATTCACTGATTCACTAGTCAAGGGCTATCCCTCCACCAATCAGATTGGTCCGACTGAACGACTTGGTAGTGGCCAGTTACATATGTTGAATTGGCCAAAAAGAATGGCAACAGCATTAACGACGGCCAATTTCACAGAACACACCAAAAAGACTCATGTCACCGACCTCACTAGACTGACTGAATGACGTCCGACCGCCGAAAATCGGGTTGGTGCGTCTTCACCTTAATATGTCTTATATCTGGGTTTTCTGCCTCCTGTCTCCATCACTGTCTGTCCTTGGTTAACTTACTTCACTTTACTCAGCTTCCTTCTTGCTTATAAGTGAACTGAAGTGCAAATCCAAGGGCAAAATTGTAAAGAACACTATGATATGCTCTTTATTGACCCCTCTATATAAAATTACATAATACTTACTTTCATCTTCCTCAAGGTCAAGACTAGTACAAAAGTGAAGAATAAAATAGCTCAAAAGGCTAAGAATACATTTACAACATGCCATAAATTAAACATTGAATTATAACAAAAATGAAAAAAGAAAAGCCTAGATAATTGCCTTGGCACTTAGAGTGTTAATTAGTCTAGAAATTTGGCCTACTTTTGCATTTGCATGTGCCTTCAGACAGAAAGAACACACAACCCTGAACTGTTTTTTCATTAACCTGACACACTGGCACATTTCCACCTCTTTTAAATGTGTTTTTAATAGAAGCGGCGATCGTTTCATTGAAGAGAAGACCCTGCTGCTGGCTGTTCGCTCCTACGTCTTCTTCTCCCAGCTCAGCGCCTGGCTCAGTGCCTCACATGGCATCGTCCCCAGAAACATCCTGTACAGGTCAGACCTAACACTTACTGAAGACTTACACACTGGTGGGTTGAAGGCTTTTCACTGAGGGTTTTGACCAGATTACAAGAGCTACCGGACACTCGATCTAAGTTTATTTTCAAACTGACACAAAGCTGTAAACAACTACGGTGGAGTTTTGTTCGTTAAACTAGATTTGACAATGTAAGCAAATTGAAATCTGTACTACTCCAATACTAGATGAAAAATGTGCAGCATATTATCATATTTATTGTGTCTTTCTACTCCCTCTCAACAGGATCAGTGCTGCAGATGAGGAGTTGGTGTGGCAGTTTTCGCAGCCGCCTTCAGAGCACATTTTCCCCGTCCCCAATGTATCTCAGAGTGTTGCACTGCAGGTTCGTGTTCAGTCACTTCCGCGTCAACCAACATACCCGACCCTCGCCTGCAGCATCCACACCGGCCTGCCTCCACTTTACAGCAAAACCTCCAGCCTGAACCCGAACCTAAACAGCCATGGTGGACTGCCCACCCTCAAAAAGACCCAGGACCCCAGCAAAGAAAACCTCCTTCACAACTCCAACATGTACAAGAACTCCAACTCCATGTCCGGCCTACTCCTCAATGGATTACCTGTTCCGAATCTCCCCATCAACAACATCCCCATTAACAGCCTTCCCCATACTGCCGTGCCGCCTCCTTACAGCAAAAAAAGCCAGGAGCCAGATGAAAACCACAGCCATGCGTATCAGAACGGAGAGCTACCACAGGTCAACATCCCCCAGCGTCAGGGCTCCCCACTTTTCCACAGGCCTTCCCACTCCCCCACACCCTCCCGCCCCCACTCGCCATCTCCACTTTCAACCAGTAAGGCAGGAAAGTGGCTGTACTCGGCCCTCAATGGGTCATCTGACCCCACACAAGTAGAGGACTACGGTTCTGGAACTAACAGCAGTGAGAGGTCAAAAGGGCCCATCCCTGAACCGCTGAAAGCTTTTAAGAATTTCTCCATGGCAGAGCCAACCCGCTGCCCCTCCCCACGACCTGTTGCAAGTGAGACAAACCCCCTCATTGGCTCCTTGCTGCAGGAAAGGCAGGAAGTTATTGCCCGCATTGCACAGAGGCTTAACTTCTGTGACCCCACAGCCCCCCCACTCCCTCCAGGACTTTTTGCATCTGACAACCCTCCCAAAGCCATGTGGGGCAGTAACCATGAAGACATAACTGCCAGTAAGACCAAAGAGCCTGAGGTACCACCCTATGAGTCTGTTGGACGCGTGTGGCCCACCCCCTTCAACACACCTGTGACTGACACTTCGTTCAGCAAACGGGAGAGCACGTCACCCAAACCTGCAGCCTGCCGGAAGCTGAAAATGACTGAGATAAGAGACAGAGAGGGAGAGAGGAATGGAGAAAGAGAGAGAGACAGAGAGAAGGAGAAGGACCGGGAGAGGGACAGCTCCCTCATCACTCAGGCAGTGCAGGACATTACCAGACTCATCCAGGAGAGGCTGTCTGTCCCCTCTCTGTCCCCAAGGCACAGCAGAAGTGGCAGCCCTCTGCACCAAACGCACACAACAACGGTCACGCACACGGTCCGCACATACTCACACACTGCACACATACCACAAGCCTCACACACTGCCACCAATGGCTACACCAACGGCCACATACCCAGCCATGAACCTCACAGAGGCACGCACACCGCTGCCACACATTCGCCTGTTTGCACAGACAAGCCCCGAGTCGATGCGGGGACAGGTTGCCATTCTCCCTGGGCCCAAAATGGTGCTCACTTTACACTTGAAGAATCTTCATTCAAAGGCCAGTCCAACACCCAGGCTGGTCAGCGTTTACGAACTCCCCAGCAGGACAAGCTCAGAGTCCTGACACCCAGCAGCCACGAAACCCCCTTTGCCTCCCACTTTTTAGAGAACAGCTTGAAGAATGATCAGTTTTACAGTTGGACTTGCAGTGATGCTACCCCAGCAATGAATTGTAACATAAGCCACAACCATAGCATGCCTCAACCTCAGTCCCCAATGCAAACCTGCGCATCAACCCAGGCCTGTGCCCCCCAGGATGAAAACCAGGCACCCCCCAAGTCTGGCAGCTCCAGCATTTCCAGTCCAGACATGACTCCCCCTTCCACTATCTTGGTAAGAGGCTTGATATGTTTACAACCACACAGTAAATTTGCATGACCATTTTCCACTGAATGTTACCAACTTGGCTTGACTGTACTCATCTGTTTCAATTTTCCATCTGACAAGTATGGTGACTAATACCTGTACTTGTACGTGGTATTTTTTGGTATCACATCCATCAAGGTTGCAGGCGAACCAAAAGCTGACAAGAAAACACCCCAGAGAGAAAAATCACTATCACTGCCTTATTGCATGAAACGGGAGTGAACAAACTAGCCTATAGTTTTATTTTTATATATATATATATATATATATATATATATATATATATATATATAATTTTTTTTTTTTTTTTTTTTTATCAAAGAGCCTTTTTGAATACTCTTCTATGAATTTTAGGATATTGTATAGGAAGTCAGTTATTAGAGTGAAATAAGCACTTCAAGGTGATCAAGACATCATTCATCCTCCTTTTTTAGGTTTATTTTGCATAACATTGTTCCTTAATTTATTTATGTTCATTTATTATACTAAGACAGTGCCAATATGACAACCTGCAAATCCACACCATGATCAGAAAATGATGAATTTGCAGCAGTTTTGCGTGGCATTGCTGTTATATTTACCTGTATTGAGATGGGTGTCATGCACGTTGTAGAAAATGGATGAAGCACAAGTCAAGTCGAGCATAGGAATACTACCATAACTGTTCCTGTACCACTTCACAAATAAACAATTTAAATAAATAATGTAATTAATAATTATTAAACTGGCTTACATTTGGGCAAAAATGCTTCACATCTGATAAAACAAATGATTTCGACAAAAACGTCTTAAAATTTGGCCAAGACCAGGTTAAAATAATTGGGTAAATTATTGATGGTTGCATCCCCCAGCAGACATCATATTTTTCCAGTTTATCCCATATCTAATGGATTTCTCACGGGGAACAGGTGGGTTTGAAGCGGTAAACAAAAGAAAACGGATTTATGAGAAGGTTATGTGATAATGCCAATGCAATATGTCTTAATCTCTCCCCATCTCTGTGCTCCAGCGCTCTCACAGCCCTTCGCCTCTACGTCCCTGCAATAGCTGGAAGAAACAGAATCGCCACTCATTAGATGCTACAGCGACCAAGGCCTTCCACCCCTGTACTGGCCTGCCTCTGCTCTCCAGCCCTGTACGAAACACTCACACATACTGCAAAACAACTCAGTCTTTGTCACTTTTCTAATGTGCGAAAATGAACACTCTCACATGCTGGATTACAGACACATACATCCTTAGAATGACGTAGCTGTGATTAGTCATCACTGTTAGTATCTGTGGTTGTGTTAGTATCACACTTGTCTTTATTTCAAATCATCTAAAGCATTACTCATAGTTTTACCAGTGTATGAAGTAAGCTTAGGAAGATTTGTCATGAAGAGGAGGAAGTGTTTGGCACTTATTTCTGTTGTCGTGGTTAATGCACTACACATACAGGCTGGTAAGGCACATGCAGCTCATCTCTGCCTCATCAGCCACTGTAAGCTGTTGCTCTTAGATCATCACACTTTACTGTCCTCTGATCAGTCTCACTCACACATATAAACACTAGAATGTACACACAAGTTCATGGGAAGTCTGTCTCACAGTTTTTCTCCTACACTCATATTTAATTAGATCTCAGATTACTTAATTACTCCTCCAGTGCCTGAAAACTGTTCTTTGTTTTCCTGATAGTACATAGCATGGAATTCATTTTGCATAATCTTGTCTTGTGTGTCTGTCAGGTTCCTCAGAGAAAAAATCAAACAGGCTACTTTGACCTGGACACCTCTCTGATGGGCTGTAAAGGTTTACCTTGGGCCTCTGGGAAAAGGTACACACTTTCTCATTTGAGATATTTCATTAATTTAACAGAGTATAATTAAGAGCAGCAAGGCTTTTTTTGGGGGTTATTTTTCTCTTGTTCTTGTTCTTGTTCTTCCTTTGTTAATTGTAGTAACCATCTGGATCAATTTACTCATACTTTGCACTGTGATTTTAAACCTACTTCACACTTACTTACTCACGCAGCAACATTTTAGAACATTTGGCTTTTTAAAACAGTGCCAACAGGCAAACTTTGATTTTGATATTTGATGTCTTTTTATTTGCTTATTCGTCTCTTGAGTTTGCTACTAGTATTTATCAAGCAATCAAAATTCCAGTGTCAGGGATCAGTGTGAGAAAGGGGATTTGCTGTTTTCTAACTATCATAAAAACCCTCGAAAGCTAGCATAGCCGCGCAAAAGGAATTTGATGTATTGTGTGTTTCTTCTTGAGAGATCAGACAATAAGAGTGTTGTTCTGAGTGGTAAGGTTAGGTCAGCTCGGTCTGCTGACTATTCCTCTCACGCTGCCACCTGCTGAAGCTCTGCTGTACTGTGACTATATCTAGAATCACACACATTGAGCTCAAAATGGCAGACAGAACTGAACCGGCTTTATATACACAGAGCTCTGTGGCACTGCCTACACACAGCAGTTGTGGGTGGAAGCTCAGTGCTTCTTTTGATAAAGCAGATGTTTCAAGTGTTTGGCTTTCAGGGTGGAAAGTTCATTTTAGCCACCACCTAAATTCAGGTCACTTTTTACTTCTATTGATAGCATTTTAGCATACTACCACGGTATTTGGTTGATTCAACAGTCTAAATTGTAAAATCCACTTATTTATAAAGGGTATACAGTACAAGTTATGCAGTATGCATGTGATTGGTGTATTCAACATTTTTCTGTCTGTTTTTCAAGTGAATTATAATGTCAGATTAGAGGAGATATCCCTTTTGTTTCCATACAAATCAAATATGTCATGGTGCTTATTTAAATCGGTCATGAATCCAGGTCAGACATTCCAGGAATTTTTGGCAAGTCAGAATGTTAAGATGCACTCCCTAAAACCAACTTCACCAGGTGTGTTTTTAATTCTTTAGGGTGTGTCCAAAGAGAGAGGGATACACTGATGAGTCTCAGCAGCTGTTCAGTGCCAGTGCTCCACCAGCAAGCCTCAGTCTGCTGGGAAACTTTGAGGTATAACACTATAACACACACTCCCACAGAACCATTTGTCTATTTCAGTCAGCATTTTTGAAGAAAGCATGCTTTCACTTGTCTTTCCACACCATTAAGCACTAGATTAATCTGGGCGCTGTTTACTCTGGTTGTTTAGGAGTGTGTGTTGAACTACCGCCTGGAGCCTTTAGGAACAGTGGAGGGTTTCACAGCTGAGGTTGGAGCCAGTGGGTCCTTCTGTCCCAGTCACCTGACCCTACCTGTGGATGTGTCCTTCTACAGCGTCTCTGACGACAACGCTCCTTCACCATATATGGTAAGACTACAGTGCCCAGTCAATTAATGATTAAGTTTTTTTCATATTTATTCTAGTCAGCCTTAGTGAGTCTAACTTGCTATTGCAGGGATACTCAACTTGTTTTGTTAAGGGGCATTTAACAGATAACTGGAATAAATGTTAAAATGCCCATAGCTCATTCTTTTAAATGATTTGTTTTCACCAGAAATAACTCAAACTAATGACTAAAATGACCTGGTACAATGATTGAGAAGGCATAGAGGACAGATAAATCACATTTTTTTCCACATTTTAAATGTAAATGCTTTGTTTACATTTAAAAGAGTTTAAAAAAACTCCCATTTTCAGTGTGAATTAGAAAATGGTCAGCCAGCGTCCTGTCAAGGGCCTGATTTTGCCTGAGGGCCTTAAGCTGTGTATCTCTGTGCCACAGTATGTGAGTTTTTGTGTCCTACTCTTACACTGAATAATGTGGTTTTTCCAGGGTGTGATAAACCTGGAGTCCCTGGGAAAAAGGGGCTACCGAGTACCTCCATCAGGAACCATTCAAGTGGTGAGAAAACTTTGAATTTTTACTTTTTCATAAATAAAGAAAAGTTCTGAAAACATTTTTTTTTTAATAAAATGTCTGCATGCTGCTCTCCAAATGACTGAGAACAAAAAAGAGATAACAAGAAACTACTAAAGGGAGACCCCTAGTGGTCATTTAGGCAAATACACCATATCACAGTCATTCAATTGTGGGTTGTTTATAAGCTTGTAATAATGAATTTTACAGTTATTTTACTTCCTCTTTTATCGTCAAGATGAACATCATAAGATCCCCCCAACGTATAATAGCCAATCATTATGTTTTTTCTTTGCTTTGTCATTCAGACCTTATTTAACCCCAACAAGACGGTGGTAAAGATGTTTGTTGTGATGTACGACCTACGAGCCATGCCAGCTGGACATCAGACCTTCCTTCGCCAGAGGACTTTCTCTGTTCCAGTCCGCCGTGATACAAACAATCATACCAGCAGGAAGCCCCTCACCCTTGGCCAGGGGCGCACCCTGCGCTACCTCGTTCATCTGAGGTGAAATTCCTGCCACTTATTTATTTCTAATCTTGTTTGTTGGACGCACAAAGCAGGATTTATGTTTGTCCTTAAAAGGTCTAAAAGCCAATAATATGAATTTTGACTAAATAGCATTTAAAATATGGTTTCGACAGACAGGAGGTTACCAGAGATATTTGCTTTTTCAATATTGCGTTACCTCGAATGTTGCTTTTAAATGTGATTTCTGTGAACATTTGTTACCATCCCTTTGTAACAAAACTACAAAATGAAAACAACATGGAATAGAGACCACTAATGCAAACTGTGTTGTGATGTAATGAACTGGCTAAAGATGGCATCTCCTCTCATCAAAACAAAATAGCTACAGAACCTCTAGAAGCCATAGGTTAAAATAGTTTCTGTAATTTTGACTTTCAATGCACATTTAATGATGTCTGGCTTCAGAACATCACATCTGGTTCATGGTTGAAGCCTGTTAAATAACAAATTTTAAGCTCTGAGTATGTGAAACAGACTTCAAACTACCCCCCTCATAATGGTTTTAAAAACCTACAGAAACTGAGCAATGTGATGTAAGTTTTCCCAGTTTATTCATCTTCCTTGTCTTACGTCTCTCTTTTTGAACTTCAAACAGGTTCCAGAGCTCTAAGTCTGGGAAGATCTACCTCCATAGGGACATCCGTCTGCTGTTTTCCAGGAAGTCCATGGAGGTCGATAGCGGTGCTGCCTATGAGCTCCAGTCCTTTACAGAGTCCCCCATTGATCCACCGTTCTCTCCCCGCTGTTGAGGCCTGACTCCCTCCTTCAATATGCAGGCCACTACTGAAGCTTAAATCACACCACGATGCCAGCGATAGACTCTTACCCAGCACGCTAGCCCATGGGTAATGTTTGAAAAGGCGCTAGAAGAGAAGAAGTTTAAGGACAGCAGTCAACAAGACTCACCTGACCTGTGCCCACATCATGTCCCGACTGTCACCAGAACCGACAATGGGACCAAGAGCCTGGGAGACCTGTCAGAAATTAAATCTTGTTCTCTGTTATGTGCACAACATTGAATCAGAAAGTTTGGGTCAAATATTGAGGTGTGAGGATTTAATGTCAGATCCTCATGGACAAGAAGGCCTTACCAGATATGATAAATGATTCTTTTTCCTGCTGTTGTGTATAACTCCACCCCGCAAGAGTTTTGAAGGAGATTACGAATACGTGATTGTATGTGATTGTTGAAAAAGCAATTTGGCATTTAAATTACCTCTGCACAGTTTTGACTTCAGTGTTTACTTCAAATTAAAACCTTAATTGGACCTCAACTTGATGTAATGATGCACATTTTCAGATAATAATAAGGCCCTTTTAATTGTAAAAGAGTTTGCGGTGACGGTTAGATCTATTAAACTGAGCTCAGTGACGACTCTGTGGTTCCTGAGCTCCGATCGGAGAGCGTGCACATGGAAAAGGAACTGGGTGGCAGACTGTGGTGGAACGCCATCCCCTCACCCACGAAAATGTACCATGGACTACTAAAGAGGTTGAACAAGCAATCGAGCTGCATTCAACTGAAAACATCACAGCAGAACATCAGAAGTGCACTGTGGATTTTTTTTCTCATTATAACTGGAAATGAAACAGAAAATAGTAATATTCTAATACTTTTGTACTGTTACAGAACCACTTTATCGGAAGTGTTGCAATAGAAAGAGCAACTTAGTTTAGTGTTTACACGCTCACTTTCAGTTTACTTACCATCAGTTTATTTAATATTTAAATTAATATTTCAGTTACTACTTGTGACGTCTGTCATGCTAAGATGATGTAGTGCAAACTGTATATCATAGTATGTATTTTTGACATTAATATTCAAATCTGAAAAAAAAAAAAAAAAATCTATATATCTTCTAAAGCAATCTGAAATCTGTTCTGGCATTTTTTGTGTGTGTTTTTTATTTATTACACTTCCACTATCATACAGCCACACTGGGAAGAATGGGATGAAACAAACCATAAAGGCTTTCTGCTCATACACCATTTAAAAATAAACTACAAAAATAACACCAACTCTGCAAATACAGTAGCTAAAACAACAGAAAAGTGGAAATATGGATTGGGGAAGAATAATAAAATTTCTTGCTTCTACTGACTAGATTATGGCATCGAAATAAACCTCTCATAAATGTGAGTAGATCAGTACCAGCAGTAACAGGATTTTTTTTATTACATTGTGGTTTTCATTTAAGTGTACCACAGCAGATTGAGCAATTTGGATGCAGGAGATTTCTCTCCTAATATTTTCTTTATGAAATGATTAATAAATATGGCCAGTACCTTGAGGAGCTCATTTATTTTCTAAAATTGCCTGTAAATGACAAAAGTACCAGTAAGCCATGGTACAGGATAAACTATTAGTTGTTAATGTATGCGGCTTTCATGTCTTTTAATGCAAACTTTATTTACTT